>NC_090647.1:328644594-328755304 GCF_040937935.1 Hyperolius riggenbachi
TTTATATATATATATATATATATTTTTATATATATATATATATATATTTTTATATATATATATATATATTTTTATATATATATATATATATTTTTATATATATATATATATATTTTTATATATATATATATATATTTTTATATATATATATATATATATTTTTATATATATATATTTTTATATATATATATATATATTTTTATATATATATATATTTTTATATATATATATATTTTTATATATATATATATTTTTATATATATATATATTTTTATATATATATATATTTTTATATATATATATATTTTTATATATATATATATATTTTTATATATATATATATTTTTATATATATATATATGTTTATATATATATATATGTTTATATATATATATATGTTTATATATATATATATGTTTATATATATATATGTTTATATATATATATATATTTTTATATATATATATATGTTTATATATATATATGTTTATATATATATATGTTTATATATATATATATTTTTATATATATATATATTTTTATATATCACAGTCATTTTAATTTCAGTGACTTTACTGTAGTAAAAAAAAGAGAAAATCATTCTTAGGATTTTCCATTTTGTCTGTCTACCTTGAAGCCAAGCTTGACATCATTTCCTCCCTTACTCTGTCTGTGTATCATTGCCCCCCCCCCCCCCCCCCCCCCCCCTCCCAGTCTTCAGACACTGCCACCCAGGTCTGCAGTAGAAAGTGCCTGAGAAATATTGGCCAGTCAGAGAGGAACAGATGTGTGGGAGGGGAAAACGGTAGGGAAAGAGGTTTCAGCCAATTGAGCAGCATTAGTCAAGTCTGAGGGGAATTGAAAAAGAAAAAAGAAAACCCAGCATGCCCTGCAACTTCCTTTGTGCGGCAGATGTATCAAATAAGAACCAGGGAAACCGGGGAATTATGTTTTATGGAGAAGAAAAATAAGTTATTATTGTAGATGCTTTCAGATTCTGTGCGGCTACCTCTGCAGCCTGAAGATACTTCCCAATAATCAGCAGCCTTCACTGTTTGTAAAAGGGGCAATGGACACTGGAGGGGGACAAGTGACGGTGACACCAGAGGGGGACAGTTGACTGTGACACCGGAGGGGGCATAGGACAGGGTGACAGACAGCGTACACTGGAGGGGATGGGGGAAGCGTGGCAGAGGACATGTGGACGGGGCAACATAGGATGCAGGAACACTGGCAGACAGAGGACACGGGATGAAACCTAAGGACATGGACAGAGAACAAAGGGGGGCAGAGAAGGATAACAATAGGAAGGGCAAATAAGGAAGACAATAATTGGGCGAGGAAAGGTCCACAAAGCCCCATCTACAACATACAATTTTTTTTTTTTTGTCCGGTTCAATTCAAACCGACCATGTTCGATCGGGATTCGATTCAATTTGCCATTGTTTTGCAATGGCAAATTGAATCAAATCGAATCCCGATTGGACATGTTGGATTGAATTGAATCCATGAATTGAATCAGACAAAAATTGTATGGTGTAGATGGGGCTTCAGACGCTCCTGGACCATGGATGCATCGGGTTTAGCATAATTTTCTTTTTGCCTTGTGTATCTTATAGTCTGGAAAGTCTTATAGTCCGAAAAATACGGTAGTTTATGCCCTTCTTTAAAAAATAATTTAAACAGCAATAGTCTTTTAATATGGATGTGGGCCATGTCCCACTTTCTGTGCAGGCTGTCTGCTTCTGATTGTTTTTTTCTTCTTTTACCATCCACCCTTATTCTCAAGTTGATTCTTTATGACTACACCACTTGTATGTGTATAAACGTATTGAGATCAAGTTTTGCAAGGGTTTGTGGGAAGGTTTTTTTTCATCTCATGTTTTCCTTGTGTTTATGTAAACTTTTTTTTCTAAGTATCTTTTCTCTTTTTCCAGCAACTCTTGCCAGGCAAAAAATTCTGGGAGAATGACGACTCCAACAAGGATGGACCAAAAGGAATATTTCTGGGGGATCAGTGGAGGGAGAGTGCATGGGGGGCTTCAGGTAAGCAACGTCTTGTTTTTCTTTGTGCATATTTATGCTCAGGCAATTACTTGGACTGTATGTGATCTTCACTAAATTATATTTAACTTGTGTTTTTTTTATGCACATTATAAAGCTTAACTTTTTTTCAATCTTTTTGTATATTACGTTATGTTGGTGGTTCCTCTATCAGGACTTTTTTTTTCCCTTTTATTCAACTGGATTTTTGGGCAATAGATTCAGGTTCTTGCTCACAAGACTCCCAATTATGGTGATGGCAGATTATTTATTTATTTTTTACAGAAGCAAGCTTTAGACTATGTCCACACTAGCTTGATGAAGTATGGTCACAGTATATTTGATGTATGTTTTTAATGCATTTTCTGTGTTCATCAATATGTCTTTGTATCAGTGAGTTTCTGTGGGTTTTTTGACAATTGACAGCAATTCAATGGCAGATTCCCGTTTTTTTTGTTTTTTTTTTGGTATGCTTTATTTGGAGGGTTTCACCACTTTCTAGTTGTTTGGGTAGGCTTTATCATACAGTGCAGGGCGGGGTCACTATCGGGTCTTCCACATTGACGTACCAAATACTAGTCACTGTAAAAAAATGTATGCAGATGCTCTGCCTGGGCTGTCTTTTTTTCGCTCATAAAACAAAAGAAGAGGGGCGCTCTGAGACTCCCAGTAACTTCGAGAGAAAGGTTCAGCAGGATGGGTCTCACCTCTATGTTATGTGGCTAGTACAGCGTACACAGCCCCGATGAGCAGGCGTCCCTCTTTGCCTATCCGGGGACCGGGCTCTCCGCTCTGGCGTGGTGGAAGTGACGTCACTCCTCCTGGCGCTCTACACAAGCGTGGCTGCGGGGCACAGGACGTAGATACCCAGCCGCACTGAGGTTGCGTGGCGTATGCGTCTGTGTCTCCGCATATGAACGGGGACACACGCGGCCGCCTGTATGCAATGGAGGCGTCAATTTGTCCGCGTGAGTGGAGTAGGGGAGAGGGACCGCTACTAAACTATAGCTAAAGGTTATGAGAGGAGAAGGGGGTCACAAGGGTATAAAATTTATTAAAAGACAACGCGTTTCGCAGAGGAGCAGCCTCTGCTTTCTCAAGTCATTAATCTAAAACATTTTTCACAATTCATTATATAACACACTACAGCCAATCAG
Source organism: Hyperolius riggenbachi (assembly GCF_040937935.1). Classification (NCBI taxonomy): domain Eukaryota; kingdom Metazoa; phylum Chordata; class Amphibia; order Anura; family Hyperoliidae; genus Hyperolius; species Hyperolius riggenbachi. The sequence goes on from NC_090647.1 coordinate 328,647,795, forward strand.
CTCTGTGTGGGAAAGGTAGGATTACCGTAATGGACCTAAAGAAAGGGTCCATGTACCTTAGTGTTCCAAAGAGGGCGGCCAACAAGCCTCCAGGTATGCATTGCACATAGACTATAATGGGAAAAAAGTCCATTGTGCTAGATCAGAGGGGGGAATCAGGTAATGACAGAGCCCTCACACCATATAGATTATCCTCAGTGTATACAGCAACAGTCCCCGGGAAACCCAAAAAGAGTCAATGTACAAAGTACATACCAAAACAATATTGGAAATTATTTTGGCCCAGCACAGCACCTATAGGCTGCAACCATATACATCTAAGAGCAATACATACACGTTTCCTATTCTCACGATCATTCTTTTAGTTGCTATCCTAATCTTAGAGTACTACTGGCTGTAAATGACTCATTTCCTCCAGGCATTTATTCAACCCCCCCTGGTTCCAATGTCCCCAGTTTTAAAATCCAATAGGACTCGCGTCTACATAGGAGACGATACTTCTCAAATTTGTTAGGAGGATCTATTTGTTCAATGATGGTAGCACTCAGTAACCCAAAATCCCTCTTATGGACTAAATTAAAGTGGTTAGAGACACCATGTTTAGGTTCCCCTTTTGCTATATTTGACCGATGTTTGTTAAGTCTGGACTGGAATTTCTGGGTGGTGCGACACACATATGCCAATCTACATGGGCATTTTAGTAGGTATATCACATACGAGCTCTGACACGTGACATAGTTCTTTATGGGATACTCTACAGAGGTATTGACGCAAAAGGTCCCTGCGCCATTTGTAATGGTTTTGCAACAAAGGCATCGTTTAGATCTACATGAAAAACGCCCCAATTTGGCTCTAGTCCCTTTATATGTATTCCTGTTGGATCCCGCTGTATCCAGAGGAGGCAATCTACTAGGTGCTATGTGGCCCCTAATAGTCTTGCCCCTCCTAAAAACCACCTGGGGCTTTGGGGGGAGGGTCTGTTTGAGTACTGGATCACTCAATAATACTGGCCAATATTTATCAAATATCCTCTTACAGTCTCCGGCTTGTCCGGAGTAGTTGACAACTATAGGTAAGCGATTAACAATACAATTGGCAGATTCTAAATCTCTCCCTCTCCCTATCCTCTGGACACCTAGGTGCCAAACAGTCCTGCTGTGAGAGGGCAGATGCTCTCTCCAAGGCAGAAACAACCAATGGGGCGGGATAGTTTTTCTCCAAGAATCGTGATTCCAGTATTTTCGACTGGTGGAGAAAATCCTCTTTTTTGGTGCAGTTTCGACGTAGTCGTTTAAACTGCCCGAACGGTACATTTTTCAACCAGGGTTTATGGTGGGCACTCCGGTAATCTAAATAACCATTTCTATCTGTTGGTTTAAAATAATTTGTGGTAATAATATTGGCACTATCTGGATCAACCTTGATTTCCAAATCTAAAAAATGAACCTTTAAACTATCTGTTTCCATAGTGAAAGATAGACCTAACTGGTTGTCATTAAGATAACCTACATATTCCAGTAAGGTCTCCAATGAACCCTCCCACACGCTTAAGATGTCATCTATGAAGCGGCGATGAAGGACGAGATTCGCCCGGAAGGGGTTGATGGTCGACCATATTAATTTTTCTTCTAGCCAATTATTTGGAGGGTGACCCATTGATGCCAGATGCCCAGAAAGATTTTATATTAAAATCCATTGAATTCATATTGAAGACCAATTACTTCACCTTTCTCGATTCTTTTTATTTACAGTTGCGGGGAACGGCGATGGGGACGAGGTTCGCTCCGGCCTTCACTAACCTTTATATGGGTTGGCTAGAAGAAAAATTAATATGGTCGACCATCAACCCCTTCCGGGCGAATCTCGTCCTTCATCGCCGCTTCATAGATGACATCTTATGCGTGTGGGAGGGTTCATTGGAGACCTTACTGGAATATGTAGGTTATCTTAATGACAACCAGTTAGGTCTATCTTTCACTATGGAAACAGATAGTTTAAAGGTTCATTTTTTAGATTTGGAAATCAAGGTTGATCCAGATAGTGCCAATATTATTACCACAAATTATTTTAAACCAACAGATAGAAATGGTTATTTAGATTACCGGAGTGCCCACCATAAACCCTGGTTGAAAAATGTACCGTTCGGGCAGTTTAAACGACTACGTCGAAACTGCACCAAAAAAGAGGATTTTCTCCACCAGTCGAAAATACTGGAATCACGATTCTTGGAGAAAAGCTATCCCGCCCCATTGGTTGTTTCTGCCTTGGAGAGAGCATCTGCCCTCTCACAGCAGGACTGTTTGGCACCTAGGTGTCCAGAGGATAGGGAGAGGGAGAGAGATTTAGAATCTGCCAATTGTATTGTTAATCGCTTACCTATAGTTGTCAACTACTCCGGACAAGCCGGAGACTGTAAGAGGATATTTGATAAATATTGGCCAGTATTATTGAGTGATCCAGTACTTAAACAGACCCTCCCCCCCCAAAGCCCCAGGTGGTTTTTAGGAGGGGCAAGACTATTAGGGGCCACATAGCACCTAGTAGATTGCCTCCTCTGGATACAGCGGGATCCAACAGGAATACATATAAAGGGACTAGAGCCAAATTGGGGTGTTTTTCATGTAGATCTAAACGATGCCTTTGTTGCAAAACCATTACAAATGGCGCACGGACCTTTTGCGTCAATACCTCTGTAGAGTATCCCATAAAGAGCTATGTCACGTGTCAGAGCTCGTATGTGATATACCTACTAAAATGCCCATGTAGATTGGCATATGTGGGTCGCACCACCCAGAGATTCCAGTCCAGACTTAACAAACATCGGTCAAATCTAGCAAAAGGGGAACCTAAACATGGTGTCTCTAACGACTTTAATTTAGTCCATGAGAGGGATTTTGGGTTACTGAGTGCTACCATCATTGAACAAATAGATCCTCCTAACAAATTTGAGAAGTATCGTCTCCTATGTAGACGCGAGTCCTATTGGATTTTAAAACTGGGGACATTGGAACCAGGGGGGTTGAGTAAATGCCTGGAGGAAATGAGTCATTTACAGCCAGTAGTACTCTAAGATTAGGATAGCAACTAAAAGAATGATCGTGAGAATAGGAAACGTGTATGTATTGCTCTTAGATGTATATGGTTGCAGCCTATGGGTGCTGTGCTGGGCCAAAATAATTTCCAATATTGTTTTGGTATGTACTTTGTACATCGACTCTTTTTGGGTTTCCCGGGGACTGTTGCTGTATACACTGAGGATAATCTATATGGTGTGAGGGCTCTGTCATTACCTGATTCCCCCCTCTGATCTAGCACAATGGACTTTTTTCCCATTATAGTCTATGTGCAATGCATACCTGGAGGCTTGTTGGCCGCCCTCTTTGGAACACTAAGGTACATGGACCCTTTCTTTAGGTCCATTACGATAATCCTACCTTTCCCACACACAGCTGATTGGCTGTAGTGTGTTATATAATGAATTGTGAAAAATGTTTTAGATTAATGACTTGAGAAAGCAGAGGCTGCTCCTCTGCGAAACGCGTTGTCTTTTAATAAATTTTATACCCTTGTGACCCCCTTCTCCTCTCATAACCTTTAGCTATATTTTAGTAGCGGTCCCTCTCCCCTACTCCACTCACGCGGACAAATTGACGCCTCCATTGCATACAGGCGGCCGCGTGTGTCCCCGTTCATATGCGGAGACACAGACGCATACGCCACGCAACCTCAGTGCGGCTGGGTATCTACGTCCTGTGCCCCGCAGCCACGCTTGTGTAGAGCGCCAGGAGGAGTGACGTCACTTCCACCACGCCAGAGCGGAGAGCCCGGTCCCCGGATAGGCAAAGAGGGACGCCTGCTCATCGGGGCTGTGTACGCTGTACTAGCCACATAACATAGAGGTGAGACCCATCCTGCTGAACCTTTCTCTCGAAGTTACTGGGAGTCTCAGAGCGCCCCTCTTCTTTTGTTTTGTTTTTACAGTGAAAACCACAGGGAGCTGCCGAGCAACATAGAGTGGCCTGATCGCATCCTCCTCTTTGGGGAATCTTCACTACCCCATACAAACTTTTTTTCGCTCATGGCATGCAAGATGGCCTGCACCAGGAAGAGTTAGTTTATAGGGCCTGAACTGGAAATTTGTTGTGCCCAATTTCCTTGAAAGCACTAGTGAGAACTGATCTCTGTTTCTTTAGGCTTTCATTGCATCTGTCGGCATATGTACGGTGTATGATGTTTGGAAAGTTGTACTTGATGGTCCTATGCTTTATCCATGATCGAGACAACAAAATAATTGAAAAACAGACTTGTGTGAATGAACTCTATAGTCTATCTGCTTGTCTTCGCTCTGAAAAAGTCTGTCTGGTGTGAGCCTAGCGTTACAAAGACAAAGCCTCACATTGCATGGCAAATCTGTTCAGTGTAGCTAAATGAGATGTTCTAGTCTTTTAACTCGTTTTTGGGGCATTTAAGCTTGGTACACATGCTTTATTGCCTGAAATGATTATTCATGATCATTTCAAGTGACAATCAAGTAAGTTTTTGGGTGTCCTTTGATGTTGGTCTCCTCAGTCTAAGTAAGATGATACTTGTCCACCTGCTCTTTGACTCTGGCTGCAGAGAGATGCATCCTGCTCCACTTCCCCTCTATGTAGGACTGAATGCACTGTTTGTCAGTTAACACAGCGTTCCAGGGTTGCGCTCTTGGACAGCTGCTTTTGCCCTACCAGTTTCGTAGTTGGAACAGCATGTGAGCAACACAACAGCTCTGTCCATGCAGTCTGCTGTCAGCTTCATTAGCTGGCCTTCTTTTGGTCACGAGAATAATTTTAAAACAGGATTATTAGTTGCCAGACCCTCAGTTGACATGAAAAGGTAACACAGGTACTTAAATAACAAAGCTACCTGTTTGCATTAGCTTGGAGTTGGGTTTTAAACATTGAATTTTGTTTTCACTTCACTATTTCTTTTCATATTCTCTTAAAGATTGTTTAGACAACTATTAGTATAGTGATTAATATTTTACATTTAGTTCTAATGATTTGAGTTAAGGCTGATTTATCAAATCACTTCTATTAACCTCCTCAGTGGTATGATGGTTCACAGATTTAGTTTCTAAAAGTGGTTCACTTATTTCTCTGTGAATAATCATACCGCTAAGTTTAGGAAGCCAGAGAGTGACCCCTGAGTGTAGGTAGCCTGATTGTACCCCTAGTTTAGCCAGAGAGTGACCACTACAAGTAGCCAGAGTCTGCCCCGTTATGGGTAGAAGAAAGTGCCATCGCCAGTATAGATAGCTGGAGAGGTCCACAAAGTATAGGTTATAGGTAGCCATGCAGTGCCCCCCTCCAGTTCAGATACACAGTCCTCCCCCCATTACAAGTAGCCAGAGTGCCCCCACTAGTGCCGGTAGTCAGTCTCCTCCCCCCCACCCCCCCCTTCAGTACAGGTAGCCAGTGGGCACCCCTCCCATTCAGTGTAGGTCCCAGCATAAGGGCCCTCCCATCCCCCATGCAGAGCCGTAGCAGTGCATACATTACTCAGCTCCCCGGGACCTGGCCACTTCCTGCTAGTCTTCCTCTTGTCCTCTGGGGGAGGGGGTGTGGGGCGCGCTCTGTCTATATGCTGAGATCGACCTCTGTCGTCATGTGACAAATAGCGGTCTCTGCATAGAGATAGGGAGCCTCTGAGGACAGTGTGGTAACTCGGAGCTATATTTAGGAATACCGCAAAGGAGGTTAAGTCGGGTAATTTTTTCAAATTGTTTAACTTGGTAATCTAGCATTTTGTTTACATTAAGTTTGGTTAAAGACCAATCCACACATGTACGTTCAAATCTATACTTCACTAGAATACGGTGTCTCTAGAACATCACTCAGTGGCAGCCTGGCAATGGGTTTCTTTAACGTTTATAGTTTTTTTTAATGTATAGTTTATTTAAAATTTGATTTTGTCTTTTTTTCATCCTGCAAAGACTTGCATAACATTTGCATCAACTCATAATTATTGACTATCCCTAATAGATTTTTAATATTTTGGGTTTGAATTTTAAAGCCAGATTTAAAAATGCTTGAAGCTGAAAGTGGAGGAATTCACCTCCCCACCACTAGAGCTCTACTTGCTACATCAGCTTTCTGCTTCTGGGTATGGGAATGCTTATACAGCATGTGGCAGTGTGCTCATAAACTTGTAGTGAACCAGATTGAGGTCAGTGTTGTGCATGCTGTAGGTTTGATTCGCTTGAGCTGGAGAGCACTGGGATTTTCAAACTTCTGATAGCTAAATGAATGCTTGTGTATGTGACTGTACACACATCAATTGCACTGATGTGTTTGCCTATTGAATCGTGGCTGCAGCAGAATTTTTCTGCCAGTTCCCGGTCCAGTGTTCTCTCCAGAATTTTTTTCCAGCTGGGTGGCATGAAAAAGTAGCCGGGTGGGGCAAGATGAGAAAATGCAGGGCTGTTTCTTCTCTGCTTACAGCATAGGAGGTGGTGAGCTGACGACAGCCGGGTGCTCATCAAAACTAGCCGGGTGGAGCACCCAGCTAAAAGAGCCGGGGGAGAACACTGCAGTCCATCCCTGCAGGGGGTAATCATGCTACTATAACCCACCATCCCCTCCTCTTTCTATAGGACAGAACATACTGCCTGTCCACGTGTACATAACTGTTACTAGCTGCTGGGAGGCCATTCTGCGATAATCATGTATAATGGCTACAGCCAAAAAACCTTTGTGTGCATTAGGGCCTGTGTAATAATGCAAACTCATACTTTTTTATTTTGCCTGCTATCTTCTAGCTATTCCAAGCTTTCTTTGATATGGAGTGGTAGATAAAAACAGAGGAACTTAGGGGTACTTCTGATATTAAAATATTAACCTCCTCAGAAAAGGTAGCATAGCCAATAAATGCCCAATTCTTTTTGCTCATTAAAAGTGCCCTAAGCAGCAATTTTAACTGAGGTGGGAGAAGTTGACAAATGACCTGTAGTAAGATCTTAATTCACACTGCATTGCCTGAACACCTAGCAGTGTTGTCTGAGAGTTTCGTAAAAAACCTACACAGCATGAGCATAGCTCCACAGAAATTAGTCTTATTGTGTAATTTCTGATCTTTTCAAAGGGAATGTGCTTATGCTAACTAGAAAGTCTGAAGCTGGAATCTATTCAGTAAGAGAAAGTAAGTTTTGACGTTTATATACTACAACAGCCTAGCATCTTTTCTCCTGAAGCATCCATGGCTGTGAAGTAGCGCACTGTGTGTGCCCAGTAGAAGAAAGCATTCAGGACACACTATCTGTGTATATCTGCATATATGTGTCCCCAGAAGGGACTAGGTGGCTCTCTTCTGCATATGCCTATAACAGTGTTCCCCTCCCTCTTCCCCAGTGGAGGCAGTGTTTGAAGTCAGTCTGTCATTATTTCTTCCAAAACTTCAGGCACATGACATCTGTGGGTTCCTTCTTACCAGTCTCCTTTTCTTGATAATTTATGAAGTCATTTGATGTGTGCAGAGATGGAAGTAAGGAGGTACAACGAGCAGATGAGTTACTATGAGAGACAGTTTGCGACTGCACTAGTGTGGCATAACTGCAGTACGATGTAGACATGCGGAGCACTATAATAGGGGTTAATAATCAAGACCTCTATAACTGGGTATTATAATTAAGAACCTGCTTATACACCAGTTGCCACTGATGCATTGATCTTGTAAAGCAGATACTTAAATTTGTGACTTTTTTATGTATATATTTTTCCCTCCCCCCCCCCCCCCCCCCCCTTTTTTTCTTCCGTATAGATCACTCAGTCTCCCAACCGATCATGGTCCAGAGGCGGCCTGGTCAGGGATTTCATGTTGGCAGTGAAGTTAACTCTGTGCTCTCACCTCGATCTGAAAGTGGAGGCCTTGGAGTCAGTATGGTGGAGTATGTCCTCAGCTCCTCTCCTGGAGACAACTGCCTTAGGAAAGGATTCGTAAGTGCATCTCCGCTAATACTAACAAGTTGTATAAAATTGCTGTTGAACGCAAATGATTTCAGGAATGCACAGCCTGGCATATATTTGGGGTACTGTCACCCGGTTAGCGTTGCGGAGGGAAATGTGCATTGTCAGAGGTTAGCTTGTGATGCTTTGTGGCCTCATGCAACATATCTGAAAGGAACTGTTAATCCAGAGCTCCCACAAATTATCCAGCCCACCATTTTAATATTTAATTTATAACCTGGCCCTCTGCACTGATGTGTGCATTAGTTTGACCAGCAAGTGTGTGTACATAGCAAAGCATTGTATACTGCTCAGCAACGCTGATGGTGCCAGCAAGCTTTTGGTGTCCCTTCAGAATATCTGACACTGAGACCCCTTTCTCCCATGGGTAGTGCTTGACTAACCTTTTTTTTTTCCTTGGAAGCCAAGGACAATTGGATTAACCACCCTGGCGTTCTGATTAAATCGCCAGGGTGGCTGCGGGAGGGTTTTTTTTAAATAAAAAAAAAACTATTTCATGCAGCCAACTGAAAGTTGGCTGCATGAAAGCCCACTAGAGGGCGCTCCGGAGGCGATCTTCCGATCGCCTCCGGCGGCAAGAAATAACACGGAAGGCCGCAATGAGCGGCCCTCCGTGTTTCGCTTCCCTCGTCGCCATGGCGACGAGCGGAGTGACGTCAGCCGACGTCCTGACGTCAGCCGCCTCCGATCCAGCCCTTAGCGATCAGGCAGCACACGCGGCTGGCAAAGTGCCGGCTGCGTGTGCTGCTTTTTATTTGGTGGAAATCGGCCCAGCAGGGCCTGAGCGGCAGCCTCTGGCGGTGTTGGACGAGCTGAGCTCGTCCAGACCGCTCAGCAGGTTAAAGAGAAACTCCAACCTAAAATTGAACTTTATCCCAATCAATAGCTGATACCCCCTTTTACATGAGGAATATAATGCTTTTCACAAACAGACCATCGGGGGCGCTGTATGACTGATTTTGTGCTGAAACCCCTCCCACTAGAAGCTCTGAGTACCGCGGTACTTTTGGCAGTTTGTTACAATGTAACAAGGTTCACAGACAGGAATTAGCTGTTTACAGCTGTCTCTAACAGCCAAAACAGCTAGGAGCAGCTACATAACCTGCCCACAGTAAAAATGTCACCATGTAATAAATGTCAGAATGTAAATCGGGCAGAGGAAAGATTTTACAATGAGCAAACACTGACTAAATCATTTATACGTAATTATGGTAAAAAATGAAGCACTTTTTTTACTACATTATTTTCACTGGAGTTCCTCTTTAAAGAGTAACTGTTAGCCCAAAAAATCAAATTTAAATCTCTATTGCAATGTGTTAAATAGTTTGTAAGGGAGCCAAAAAGGCAATGCTGAAGTTAAAAAGCAATCTAATTTTTTTACTGTGTGGCTATCATTCAGCCTTTTCTCCAAGCTCCTAAGGAGGACGCAAAGCCGCATAACAGATACTGCAGAGCATGCCCATGTCTGCCCTCCCCCCCCCCCTCCCCCCCCAGGACCAGGTGCCGATGTCTGCCCGACCCCCTCTCCCCCCCCCCCCCCCCAGGACCAGGTGCTGATGTCTGTCTGCTCCCCCCCCCCCTCCCAAGAGCCAATGTCTGTCCGACCCCCCCCCCCCCCCCCCCCCAGGACCAGGTGCCAATACCTTCTCACCCCAAACAGCTGACACGGAGAGAGAGAGAGAGAGCTGACACTTCCAGCGCCGCCACCGCAGAGCAGCCGCCGCCGCCGTGCATCTCTCTCCTGCTCGTGATTCTCTCACATGTGACTCGGTGGCGGCTGCTCTGCGGTGGCGGCACTGGAAGTGTGTAGATGTACTCCGCTCCCGCTCTCTATCCGTGTCAGCTGTTTGGGGTGAGAAGATATCGGCACCTGGTCCTGGGGGGTCGGACAGACATCGGCTCTTGGGGGGGGAGCGGACAGACATCGGCACCTGGTCCGGGGGGGGGAGGGGGTCGGGCAGACATCGGCACCTGGTCCTGGGGGGGGAGAGGGGGTCGGGCAGACATCGGCACCTGGTCCTGGGGGGGAGAGGGGGTCGGGCAGACATCGGCACCTGGTCCTGGGGGGGGGAGAGGGGGTCGGGCAGACATCGGCACTTGGTCCTGGGGGGGGAGAGGGGGTCGGGCAGACATCGGCACCTGGTCCTGGGGGGGACAGGGGGGTCGGGCAGACATGGGCATGCTCTGCAGTATCTATGCGGCTTTGCGTCCTCCTTAGGAGCTTGGAGAAAAGGCTGAATGATAGCCACACAGTAAAAAAATTAGATTGCTTTTTAACTTCAGCATTGCCTTTTTGGCTCCCTTACAAACTATTTAACACATTGCAATAGAGATTTAAATTTGATTTTTTTTTTGGGGGCTAACAGTTACTCTTTAAGTTGTTGTGTATACTATTTGTATGGTTACTGTATTTTAACACTTCTAATCTTTTAGGGTCCCCGGGATCCAGAAGGAGAAGAAAATGACAAGGGGGATAAAAAAAGCAAGGGTGTCTATGAAGGGGACAAATTAGGAGATCTAAAGGAGGAATCTGACAGTATGGATAAGGCTAATGGGCTGCCCGTCCAGAATGGCATTGATGGGGATAAGGATTTCAGGTATGACCCAAAGTGAGTTATCCCTTTACTACTTTTTTTTGTGTGTGTGTGTCATGCTCTTTTTGCCTATGAAAGAATTAGTTGATTTTATCAGGTTAAATCCCTGAGTCTTGATCCAACTTTAAGTCTAAAATGTTAATCTCTGTTCACATGTTTAATCCATTAAATTGCTTCTGCTTTTATATGAATCTTGTTTTTGTGCAGATTCTAAACATTTATCGATGCTTCGTTTAAAGTGCAAGTTCAACATTGACTGGCTGATTCTAGACACTGGTGCAGCATTTATATAAGCTCTGACTATTTGCAAGACAGGTGGGCAGACAGAAGGGAATTTGAATAGAAGTACACATGCACCATGCGTTTACCTACAGTACATGCTATACATATGTGCCGTGTAATGACCTGCACTGTGTCCAATGGACAGCAGGTTGTTAGTACCAGTTATTTACAATTCACTGCCTGTGTATGTTAATGCTGCGTGACACTTAGTGGTGGAGTGCTACTCATCTGCTTGCATAGCTAAAAACCTCCATTTAAAGATTTAGTTATCTATCCTGCAGCATTTGTGCTAAAAGAATTAATAGAAAACTCTGGACAATCTCTCCTACTGCTTTGCTTGGCACCATCAAGCAGAGGCAGGGAACAAATGTCTGAGGAGAGTAAACCTGAAGCTCTGAGTGCTGCAAATGTTGCCACTTGGGGAGCTTCTGTCTTGGGTAGTTAACAAATGTTTTTGTAATTGGCTAGTTAAAGTGGACCCAAATTAAAAATACAAGATTTCAGAAATAAAATCTATTTTCTAAACTATAATAATAAATAGCAGCCTTTTTCAGCTGCATGATGACAGATATAAAATATTTGACATTTATTGGAGGAACTCCTGCCTTCCTTTAATATTGCCGGGACAGAATCCGGCAACCTGGTGAAGTAGATGGTGTCCAGCAAAGGAGGAATTGCTAATGGCTGCCACCTGTATAACCCTAGTTATGGAATGAGAAGGGTGAAAAGCATGCACTGAAATGCTCATAGGCTTGAAGGAGTGTTTATTTATCTTTGTATGTGTCAGAGTAGTGCAACTAAATATTTTGAATTAAAAAAATGTTTGGTTTGGGTCCGCTTTAGGGTGTGTGTATACAGATAAGAGGTCCTGTAACTGTGAGTTTGCCTAATGCTGGGTACAAGCGGTGCTTTCCCGCACTCAATTCCCCGCTCGATTCCCGGCCGCTCGATTATTTCCGACATGTCCGATTCGCGTTTCGATGGATTGTTAGGTCGATTCGGCATACTTGAAAATACATGAAAATCAACCTAACGATCATCGAAACGTGATCAGAAATAATTAAGCGGCCAGGAATTGAGCGGGAAATCGAATGCGGGAACGCACCGTGTATCCAGCATTAAAGTGCCCATTAACGGTACAATTTTTTCACCGCTTGCGATCTTTTGATGCGATTTGAATGATCAAAACTAATCTGAAGTTAATTATCGAATGTTTACATTTACTGAACGAGTCTTTCTTCAAATTCAAACGTCAGTGGAAAGGAGACGCTGGCACCATCTTCGTATTATTGCTCTTTAATTGAAGGCTGTTATGCACCTCTGTATTCTTATTCAAATTCGATCATAAAATCCAACTTTCGGATCGATTTTATCCTATTGAACAATTGACCAAAGAATCGTTTATCAATTGCCTTCATAAATGGCACATTTTCTATACAATTTGATCATTCAAATCGCATCGAAAGATCGCATTTATTGAAAACATTGTACTGTTAATGGGCACCTTGAGACTATTGGTGTCTGAAGTTGTGCTTAAAGTCTGTTAAATAACAGTAGCTCCCAATGAATGATGATTCATTGATTCTGCTCCTCCAAAGGTAGACATGGTAAGGCAGGAACTACATTATTTAGATATAGCTACTGAATTAGAGCTATGTTTGCAGTGTCTAGTTTCTGATCTCAGTGGTTTTGAATGGTCAGCAGCAAGCAAATAATTAAGAATTAACGTGCCAGCTCTGGCTTGTACTACAAAATATATTGGACGTAGTTAAAGAGAAACCGTGACCAAGAATTGAACGTTATCCCAAGCAATAACTGTTACATGAGAAATCTATTCCTTTTCACATACTGATTAACAGGGGGCTCTGTATGGCTGATATTGTGGTGAACCCCCCCCCCCCCCCCCCCCCCCACAGTGTGATTTCAGGACCATGGTACTCCTGGCAGTTTCCTGTCTGTGAACCTTGTTGCATTGTGGGAAATAGCTGTTTACAGCTGGGTCCAACTGCCAAAACCGCAAACAGCAGCTACATCACCTGCCAGCAGTAGAAATGTCGCCATGTGATAAATGTCAGAATTTAAATCGGGGAGAGGAAAGATTTTACAATGGGCAAACACTTACTAATTCATTTATACATAATTATTGTAAAAATGAAGCACTTTATTACATTATTTTTACTGGAGTTCCTCTTTAAGCTTTCTTACATGTCTGAAGAGCCTACCAGTGACTTGCCAGTTTTTAGTAGTGTATCTCGTATATTTTTAGCAGAAAACATATGATTTTATTTTCTTCCTAGTAAGTCTGTTATGTTGTTTTCAGCCGTACGCCAGGTAACTGTCAAAACTCTGCAAATGAAGTGGATCTACTTGGTCCAAATCAGAATGGCTCAGAGGGACTTGCTCAATTGACCAACAGTAATGGAGCAAAACCTGTTGAAGACTTTGGTGGCATGGAATCTCAGAGTGTCCAACTGGATCCTATGGAGCATGTAGGCATGGAACCCCTACAGTTTGACTACCAGGGCAATCAGGTTCAAGTGGATTCAGGAACTACCACAGTTGGCTTGTTTGATTATAACTCACAGCAGCAGGTATGCCCAGTGTGCAACACCATACAGCAATTTTTGTGTTTTTTTTTTTTTTTTTTTTTTTTTTTTTTTTTTGTAGCCGTGACGCTTGATAATCATATGGTTTCATACTGGATTTTTTTTCCTTCAGTTGTTCCAGAGACCTAATGCACTTGCAGTACAGCAGCTCACCGCAGCACAGCAGCAACAGTACGCACTGGCAGCAGCGCACCAACCACACATAGGTATGGTAATAGGATTGTTTACTTATTAAGGCTCATTAAGTTGTTGTTCCTTTTCTTAAATTAAATATTTCAGAAATATTCGCTGATATAAGTTGAATGTAAGATGGTCTGTATCCCACATCAATTTTGGTGGCCAGCTGCCATTACAAAAAAAGTAGAATTGGAGCCTAATCTTCATTTTGTTGGACTCGTGACCTATTCATTCGTGTTGCCACCCATCTTTGTCATCTCATTTAAAAGGTGTTCCTTGCTTGCAATAGGAAGTATTTTACAGAACTGCTAGAATGCTGGTTTACAAGAAAGTTTTAGAGAGGATAAATGCCTTATCTCTCCCTGAAGCTGTTACATTGATTTGCATTTTGGACTGTCTTCACTTCTTGTATTGGAAAAGTAAGTTAGATGAATTTATAGTCATTACTTGACATTTGGGAGAAATGGACCCGGACTGTTGAGTCGAATAGTCTGAGTCGGCCCAAGCTTGGTTACCTGGAGCCGTAGGTTCCCGTAAACTGGAGTCGGAGTCAAATGATTTTTGTACTGACTCCACAGCCCTGATATTGACAGAGGACTCTTGTTCCATTGACAAGTGTCAAAAGTGATATTTTCCCTATCAGACCTCAGTAATCTCAGTATAGATTTTACAGCTTTCTATAAGCGTGCCAGAGATGCTGCTCTGAGGAAGATGCTATCAGTGCCAGCACTTTCAGCATGGAGCTGGAATATTGAGAATTGCTGAGTATTATTTTTGGGCGCTGCAGGTTGATTAGGTTTAGGTTTCTTAAGAGGTTAACCACTTCGCATCCAGACCTTGTTTTCCCCTAAAGGACCAGAGCAGTGTTGACGCTTTAGCTGTGTCCCTTTTTAATCAGCAATAACTTCATCTGTACTCGTGCCACTTAAATGATCTATATATCGGTTTTTTTTCAAGACAAACTAAGCTTTCATTGGGGGGTATTTGGTCCCAAGTAAAATGTTCTTCTCTATACATTTTAACCACTTGATGACCGCAGTGTTAAAGAGACTCCGTAACAAAAATGTAATCCTATTTTCTACCATCCTACAAGTTCCTATACCTATTCTAATGTGCTCTGGCTTACTGCAGCACTTTCTTCTATTACCATCTCTGTAATAAATCAGCTTATCTCTCCCCTGTCTGACTTGTCGCCCTGTGTCTGGAAGGCTGCCAAGTTCTTCAGTGTTGTGGTTCTGTGATGCATCTCCCCCCTTCAGGTCCCTCTGCACACTGCCTGTGTGTTATTTAGATTAGGGCAGCTTCTCTCTGCTCTATTATCTTTTACAAGCTGGATAAATCGTCCTTTTAGCTGGCTGGGCTTTCACATACTGATGAATTACATACCGGCAGAGCTGTCTGCACTCTGCAGTAAGAAACAGCCTGACACTTCAGTGGATGAGAGCTGTAGGGGGAAAGAAACACACAAATGATCTCTTGAGATTCAAAAGGAAGGCTGTATACAGCCTAAGGCCCGGTTCACATTAGCGTTCGCTATCCGGATTTTCCGGATCTGATCCGGACCGCATACTGTACAAACGGAACGTACGTTCCGCATAGCAATGTAAAGTCTATGCGGACGTTCACACGCGTCCGTTCCGTACACTCTGGACTCTTTTCCAACATGCGCTATTTTTTGGGTCCGGATCTCCGGCCCACGCACCCGGACCGGAGCCGGACCTGAGCCTGACAGCACCATCCGGAACACAGAAAGCAATGGGAAACGGAAGGCACAGAACACACTGCCTACAAAAACCTGACGTTCTACCCCACTTCCTATGCGTATCCAAGCGGCCATTTCGGATGGGGACACATGGGCCAAGCATGTCTGGAGTGGAGCAGCAGTGACAGACGTGCTGGAGCTGTTTGGCAGAATGTCGGAGGTGGAGGTGAGGCCTATAGCGGAGGAACCTGATTCTACAGGTGCACCAGGTGCACCTTCTGCTGACCCCAACATTTTTTTCTTAAAATTTCGCTATTTTTTGCCCACGGATCCGGATGGCAGCCTGATGCATACCTGATGCAAACGGACCGTACGGTTCCGATCCGGATCAGGTCCGTTTGCATGGCAAAACGCAAGTGTGAACGGGGCCTAATTGTGTATGGATGTATTTTCTATGTGTGGACATACTGTACATCAACCTACTTCCTGTTTTGGTGGCCATTCTGTTTGTTTATAAACAAACTTTTTAAAACTGTTTTTAACCACTTTTAATGCGGCGGGGAGCGGCGAAATTGTGACAGAGGGGAATAGGAGATGTCCCCTAACGCACTGGTATGTTTACTTTTGTGCGATTTTTAACAATACAGATTCTCTTTAAACCCCCCTAAAGACCAGGCTTTTCAGCCTCCTGCACAGCCCAGCTAAGAAGTATGGCGATCGGACTCTCCCCCTCTTTTTGTCCCTAGGAGGACATGCTGCCGGAGGGGTCCAATCACTGCTGTCACATTTTTTTTTTCTTTCTCAGCCTGTATCAGGCTGTTTATCTCTCCCTCCTCCCCTTCCCTTTGAAGCGCACACAATCGTGCACAGCAGGGCTGCAAGCTGAGTAAGTAAATCTACATCATGGTGGCTTGGAGGGTGCCACAGATGACGTAGAAGGCTCTGGGTCCTATAGAGTCTTCCCGCTCCTCTCCTGGTCCCCTCGTTCCAGTGCTGGCTCGCCCGGTAGCAGTATTTGACTAAATTAGTCAAATACTGCTTTACCGGCCGAAGGAGGCTTCAGAAGTCTTCAGGATGCCCGATTGCTCCTGAAGAAGGGCTGCCCTGTAATGCGCCTGCGCAAGCACGCTCTCTTGCACGATCACGCATATGCAGTATGGAGCCGCACCTCTTCAGGAGGACACGGCTCCCGAAGATTTCCAAATAGAGAGAGGAGACGGAAGGCTATATAAGACCCAGAGCCTTCCCTCTCCTTAGGTAAGTATTTGCTTAATTTAAAAAAAAAATGCAGTTCCCATTCACTAATAGTTGACTCGTTGATTTGTTTTCATTACAGCTGCAGGGGAGGAAAGAGTTGTAAACACAAAAGGATGCTTGATAGAAACAGTTTATCCATCCTAACACAAAAGAACATGTAAAAAAGTTAATTTATAATTGCACGTGTGTTCGGTAACAGAAATGCATGTTCCAAGATGTGATAAGCAAAGAAAAACAATATTCTATTATTTACAGTTTTTTTTCCCCCAGTCATTTTTTTAAATTAAATTTTCAAAGATAAAAGAGCACCATAATGGTATATGTCATATAAGGAAGTTGTACAACCAGTGCAAGTAATTTGTCAATGAACACATGTACATAAAAAGTACACCTAAAACATGTCAATGCGGTAAATTAACTGAACACCAGTGGAACAAGTTGTAGGGGGGGATTGTGCTTACGCATTTCAACCATATCACGCAAGTTTCTCAGGTTTGGCAGTAAATGAGGGCTGTAGGTGGTGATGTACAGCGTCTAAGGCAGGGGTAGGGAACCTATGGCTCGGGAGCCTTATGTGGCTCTTTTGATGGCTACATCTGGCTCACAGACAAAACAGTAAAGGCTGATTCACTAAGCTACACAGCTCAAGCAGGGCAGCATAGTGTGGCAGCGCAAGTATAATTTTCAAAGTAGTGCACGCTACTGCTGTAGCATGCACTACTAACTTACTCATGCTACCCCAAAACGAACAGCTGCTCCAATTGTCCCACTCTGTCACTTGACAGGCAGCCTATTGGGCCAAAGTGTGGGGATCTCTTCTTACAAAGTGAATCAACCCCCAAGTCAGCTAGCTAATTGTACAAGCTGTTAGTCAGTATTTCTCCTGTATAGATCTCGGGGAAATTGCTGATGTTGCTGAAACCCAAGAGAAGCTGAAGACGTGTCTGACACTTCCGCTGCCTGGCGGATCAACTGTATACACATCACCATGGCAAAAGGGACGTAAACCCTACTGTCCCAGTTTGAAACGTATTGTATGGCTCTCACGGAATTACATATTAAAATATGTGGCGTTTATGGCTCTATCAGACAAAAAGGTTCCTGACCCCTGGTCTAAGAGGTGATTCATTTGGTCTCAAGTTGACTGAAGGGTAGTGGGAAAGGTCTATTAAAGTTGAGTGAGAGGAGATGTCTACCACCTATTGACTTGACTGTGTACGGTTGGATGGCGACGGACTCATTGGGCTTACCAGTTGGGTAGCATGTGTGGCACAGCTTCCGGGTGTAGCTGGGGATCATTCATGCAAATCTCTAGTAGTTTGGGGTAAGTAGGGATAAGGGTTCTAATTACTATTGTGTTCTATATGCATTTTTTTATCTATTAGGGGACATATGCACTTCTTTTCTAGTGTTGGAGACCAACTCAATGTGTGTGTGTGTCTAGTGTAAGGATCTTGCGTATTCTATCTAGTTTATGCTGGGTACACACCATACAATTTTCTGTTCGATCGATTTTCTGATTGATTTCCTATCGATTTCCATTCACGTGTCTGAGAAATCGACCAGAAAATCGATCGAAAATAAGATCGAACATGACGGAAATTATCTATTGAACCATCTATCTAACAGAAAATTGTATGGTGTGTACCTAGCATAAGGTTGGAGGTAGAGTTGTGGGGTAATATGTTTGCACAGAACAGGGTACCTGGAACAGAAGGCTTTAAACCGCTCCACAAAAGGTAAACAACAAACAGGTAAACGTATTACCCCACGACTCTACCTACAACCTTAAAGGGAGTATGAAGTCACTCAAAATTCAGGTTTTTATTTTAAAAATCTCAATATCAATGCTCTAACTAAAACGCCACATCCCGCGGCTGCACACTAACTAAATCCCCCCAAACTCCCCGGGGCACATTGTGGAGAGCGCTTCTGTGAAGAGGCAGAGCTGTGGGCTGTAGCTCTGCCTGTACACGCATCCATCAGCGCAGAACGCCGCCTCTCCCTGCCCCTCTCAGTCTTTCACTGAGAGGGACGGAGATACGCGCGGTTTGATGCGCATGGAGGCAGAGCTGCGGCTCAAAGCTCTGCCTTCCTGGGCAGCAAAATCCACGACCAGGAAAGTTTGGGGTTATTTAGTTAGTGTTCAGCGGCGGGATGCAGCGTTTTAGTTAGGGCATTGATATTAAAGAGATTTTTTTAAATAAAAACCTGAATTTTATGAGACTTCAGAGTCTCTTTAACGGTATCATCAGGCAAATTAAAAAAAACAAAAACAACAAAAAAAAAACTTTACTCACCTGGGGCTTTCTCCAGCTACTTGCAGCCGACTGTCCCACGCTGACCTCTCCACCTCTGTCCCGGGCTCCCCGCACGGTGCAGAGAGTGACCTTGAGGTAGTCCCTACTGCGCCTGTGTGAACCGCCGCTCTCAATCAAGCCCACGTTGTACCCAGCTTACTGTGCAGGCGCAGAACTACTGCGCCTGCGCAGTAAGCTGTATACAACTTCGGCTTGATTGACAGCGTGGGACAGTCGGCTGCAAGGGGGCTGGAGAAAGCCCCGGGTGAGTAAAGCTTCTTTTTTTTTTTTTTTTTATTTGCCTGAGGATTCCTTTAAACCTCCAACCCTGGATCAGTATGGACCATATTTTGTTGAATTCTGTCATGTTATCTTCTAGTCTTACTCTTCGTTTTTCAAAGAAGTATGTTTTTAACCATTTCAAAGAATACGATCTGGGAATTAGGAGTACCTTTTTATTTAGTATTTCCTGAATGTTCTAAGATGACTAAAAATGCATTATTATTTTTTTAAAGCTTGTATTGTTGTTTTTGCAGAGGTGAGTTGCTTTGGTGATCAGAGGGACCTATGAATCATCATTGTTGACTGTACTTTCCAGGAATGTTATGAAATGTTCAGCAGATTATATTTAACTGTTCATGTATTTTTATATCAATTTTTATTGGGAAAAAATAATTTGTTTTCACAATAAGAAACATACCTATAGAGGCACTTAAAACAGGGATGGAGGCACCCAATGCATAAAAGGTAGGCTAATATGCGGTTAACCTTATAAACAGAGAGGTAATCTTACCTGTCTTGAAGAATTTGGACCAGTTTATTGAAAAAGGTCTTTTTATTCGAGCACATAAAAATGACAACGCGTTTCGGGGGCTTGCCCACTTCCTCAGGTCAGTGCAAAAACACAAGTAACAAGCATGAGTGCCTCTCTGTCTTTTAGAGTGCAGCAGTTTCTTACTGTTCTCTTGGTTGTAGACCTGCCATTGCTGCTCACTTCCTCCCTGGCTATTAGTAGGGAACCATGGCAGCTTCCACGCTACTTATGGAGTTCAGTACAGGGATGAATGGGAACGAGAAGTGAATGAGCAACAAATGCAAGACTGGAGTAGGCAAAAAAGTGTTGCACCAGATATTTTCCTTATTTAATTTCGCATTAAAATAGAAGATGCAGTGTTGAACGCATTCAGATAAAGTTCCCTGAACTTGGCCAATTAGAGTGCTTGTTTACTACAGTGCTTGGAATTCCTGCTCTAAATTATTGCTGTCACACTCAATTTAACCTTCTATCCTGATCCACCTCATTACTGTAATAAAAAAATGATTTGTTCAAAATGTTAAATGTGAATCTCATTATACAAATGTCTGTTTACTAAATGGTTATAAGACTTTCCTGTAGTGGCAATGTACTGAAGTGTGCTTTCACTGACAGGTATGTTTTCAGCAGGTCTAGCGCCAGCCGCATTTGTACCAAACCCTTACATCATCAGTGCAGCCCCTCCTGGAACAGATCCCTATGCAGCTGGTCTGGCGGCGGCAGCAACTCTTGGTAAGACTGCTTTTTTAGAAATAATCCAGGTTTGGATGTTCGGGGTAATCAGGTTTGAAGATTAAACTTACTCATTGATATGCAGTTTTGCTTTTAGTATATTCAGCTCCCATACAAAGTAATGATGGCCTATTGAACCTTTTTTCTGTTACGTGCTGTCAACAAGCCTTAGGACATCTCAGGTGTCAGAGAGAAATGTGGGGCAGGAAGACTGGAATTTATAGCACTGTGTTATTAGCTCTTAAAGGGAATATCCATGCAAATGAAAAAAAATCTGCATACCAAGGGATTCGTCCAGCCCCTTGCAGCCGACATGTCCCACGCCACAGCTCTACTCTCAGCCGCCGGCCCGGGATCCCCACCAGTACAGAGGATGACTTTGCGAGGTCATCCTCTACTGCGCCTGCGCGATCGCCGCTGTCAATCAAGTCCACCTTGTCCAGAGTGTGTAGCTCTGCGCAGTACGCTCTGGGCAACTTGGACTTAATTGACAGTGGTGCTCACACAGGGGCAGTAGAGGACGACCTCACGAGGTTGGCCTCTGCAGTGGAGGGGACTGGGAGCCAGTGGCTGAGTGGAGCTGCGGCGTGGGACATGTTGCCTGCAAGGGGCTGGAGGAAGCCCGGGTAAGTAGATGGTGTTTGGTTTTTTGTTTTTATTTGTTCGGACGTTCTTAAGCTAGCTATACACTGGACACTTATGGCCCACTCTGCTAAGTCCAAACAATCCCTATTCTATTGGATAGTGATCAGTTCCTACCCAATATGACAAACTCAATTTGTATACATTCTAGCAGAAATCTTATCAACCATCGATTGAACAGCACACATTGCTTGATGTAGTGCAACATAATGGGCTATCGATTCCCCTCTGCTCTTTCCCTGTCCCCTCGCACAGGGATATTCCAACAGGTCCAGTCAGACTTTGATAAAATGCACAGAATCTGTCAAAAGTGAATTGATCAGGTAGTGGAGCAATAGATGGACAGATTGATCGAAGTGTTAAATTGGTGAGCAATTAACCATTTCAGCCCACGGGTATTTTTCACCTTATGGACGAGAGGAATTTTCACATTTCAGCGCTCCTCCCATTCATTCCCCAATAACTTTATCACAACGAAATCATCTACACGTTATTTCCGCCACCAATTAGGCTTTCTTTGGGTGGTACATTATGCTAGGAATTATTTTATTCTAAATGCATTATAATGGGAATAATAAGAAAAAAATCATTATTTTTCAGTTTTCAGCCATTATAGTTTTAAAATAATTCATGCTACCATAATTTAAATCCACACATTTTATTTGACCATTTGTCCCGGTTATTGCAATGTTAAAATTCTATCCCTAGTATGGTGACAATATTTTATTTGGAAATAAAGGTGCATTTTTTTCAGTTTTACATCCATCACTAATTTTTAGCCCCTTATTTTATAATTTATAGGCCCTCTTGACATAGATATTTTTCCCCCTAAAGTCAGTAGGTGTATTTTACTATTTAGCCACAAGATGTCCCCACTGAGCAAAATTCTATGTAGTGTACAAGTACACTACATAGGATACAATGTATTGCTACATTGTAACTAGGGAAGTGACTCAAGGTTTCAATGTAAACCTGCAATCAGTGTCGGTGGAGATATTAATGAATGGGAACTTTGTTCCCATTCATAAGTTTATTGATCGGGCCGCGGAAATCATGGCGGGAGACTATGTAAGAATTAACACTGTTTTTGAACAAAAACAGTGTTTATTCTCAGCGGGAATGTACGGATTGGCACAGGGCACTTTTGTCCCCTGCAGCCTATCTCCCCCTGCTCCCTGTATCAGCGTGATTGCGGGCATTTGCCCGCATAATCGCCTGCAAACCCCCCCAAACTGCAGGGACGTGACTAGCGCGTCCCTGCGGCTGTAGCAGTCGCCACTGCGGACGTGACGCTCACGTCCACGCTGCATAAATAGTTAATAAGCACAATAGATGCATTTATGCTTTAGACTGAAAATAATAAAAAAGGAGCACAGTCATGTTCTGAGCATGTTAGCACCATTTATACATATCTCATATTACTTGTCCCTTCATGTACGCTGTAATGCGTAGTACAGTTCAAATGAATGCTAGTTTATGTTAAAATTAAACGTCAGACAAAATGTAGCGCTAGAAGTTGTGATTAACAAATCCAAGCTTATAGGAGTTGAGCCATTTAATAAGCAGCTGTGTGATTTGCAAGCCAGAACTTCAATTTCCCTTGTAAAGCTAGTAATCTTGTAAAGAGAATGTTTTACCCATACTCAGTTCATTGACATTGCTAACACACATAGCTAGAACATGTAATAGGTTTGTGTGGTTTGTATGACATAGTATAGCATGATCAATTTGCTTGCTGTCTGAAGCGTGACCTCTGTGTTTACTGCTAATGATGAAGCATGCTATTTCAGAAGTAAGTGACTGTTTTCTATACATTGTGTAGGTCCAGCTGTGGTTCCGCACCAGTATTATGGTGTCACTCCGTGGGGAGTATATCCTGCTAACCTCTTCCAACAGCAAGCGGCAGCTGCTGCAGCAGCGAGCAACTCTGCGTCCCAGCAGAACAACCCTCAAAATCAGCAAGGCCAGCAGCAAGTGGGTCTACTGTTATTCTTTTTTCAGTTTTGTGATACCATTTTATACACCATTCATTTTTCTTGGAAACTTATTTTCCTTTTTTTTTTTTTATTCCTCGTTTTAGGTGTCTTCATCCAAAACTGATTTATCTGGGGTTAGATAACAAGATCTCCAAATTTCTATTTATCTCTTGTATTCCTTTGACATCTTTGTACCTAAGAACTCAGATTTGTTCACCTGTAGCCTATTTAGTTCCCACTTATGTTTCATTAGTTTTGAGCAGTAATGCAGGGCTTTAAAGAAGAACTCTGAGCAACCCACTAGGGTCCTCACCGCTCCTCAATTATTGTAATTTATATATGTTACGCCAGAACCCGAAGTTTGGCCACTTTGCATTCTGGCCGGCCACTTTGCGTTCTGGCCGGCCACTTTGCGTTCTGGCCGGCCACTTTGCGTTCTGGCCGGCCACTTTGCGTTCTGGCTGGCCAATGTGCGAAATGGCCGCTACGCTGCGGCCAATGTTAGAAATGAAATTATTCCTGAAAGTTTAATGTATTTTCCAGCCGTCTCGCTGCCAAATGTATGAAAAGTGCGTTAATTGAATGAAATGAAGCCGGCGGCAATGTAGCAGATGAAGCTCTCTCTCCTCCCCCTACCTCTCTCTCTCCTACGGGCAGCCGACATGCATGTCCCCGAGAGTCGTTCGTCGCGCCAGGGAAGCAGAGCGGGAAGTCTGCAGACATTGCTTCTGCCAGCACCCGCTCTGCAGGAACGAACGGCAGGATTCCCTGCCGCGACAAACGACTCTGGGAGGACACGCATGTCCCCGCCGGCTGCCAGGGGAGAGGCAGGGGGAGGAGAGAGAGCTAAAGCTGGCGGCTTCATCTGCTACATTGCCGCCGGCTTCATTTTATTAAATTAACGCACTTTTCATACATTTGGCCGCAGCGAGACGGACGGAAAATGCATTAAACTCTCAGGAATCATTTCATTTATAACATTGGCCGCAGCGCAGCGGCCATTTCGCACATTGGCCGGCCAGAACGCGAAGTGGCCAAACTTCGGGTTCTGGCCGTAACATATATATGTAAAGATTCTAACCATTACAAGATTGCCTCATCTCAAGTCTCCCATTGCTTGCTGTAGAGCTGCATGCTTGCAAGTTGTTATAACTGAAAAGGCTGGTTAATGGAGAGGTTGTGAATGTGTTCCCACTTGATGGTGTTATATAAACAGTAATGAAAATCATTAGGGGCTGCTGCAGTTAAAAAGTTCACATGACAAACCTGTGAAAACATCGGCTGCTTAGCTTTTAATTTGAGCGGTAGTCTACTACCCGCCTCTCATTGGAGCTTTTGGAGGATTTTTTAAAGGCCAAGTAACCCTAAAATTGAACTAGACAAATTCTATTACCAGTCAGGTTGATAAATTAGCGGACAACGGTAATGAGAGAAATATGGAGGCTGCTATATTTCCTTTTTTAACAATGCATATTGCCTGGCTGTCTTGCTGATCATCTGCCTCTAATACTTTTAGCCATAGACACTGAACAAGCATGCAGCAGATCAGGGGTTTCTGACAATATTTTCGGATCTGACAAGATTAGATGCATGCTTACTTCTGGTAGTATTCAGACACTACTGCAGCTAAATCGATCAGCAGCGCTGCCAGGCAGCTGGTATTGTTTAAAAGGAAAGAAATATGGCAGCCTCCATATTGCTCTTATTAAAATTGTCCTTTAAAATCGTGGATAGAAGTAAAGAAACATACACGTTTTTTTTTTTTGGGGGGGGGAGGGGCAGATCTGCTTTAGAAATGTCTTCCACCCTTTCACTTTGCTTGGATGCAGCGATTGAGAGGGTCAGTCGTGTGCCCATGTGACATGCAAATTCGAGAGCACATCCTATACCATGCTTTATTTTCCAGCATTACAGTAGAGGACATGTTGAACAAGTAGCACAAAGGGACTGTGGTTGAGGCAGTAAGCATGGAAAAAGCACTTTCATCTCTCCTAGGCTCGCTGCCTATTATTTCTTGTTGGGAGGTTCTGCATGTGCTGCTCCCAGTAATTTTTCTTGTACAGAATGCAGGTTAGGATGCATATCCAGATAATCTAGCTGCACAAGAGAGGTAGGTTGTAGGGTGATGGGAATGACATATTAAGTTTACATGCAAAGGATGAGAACTTCCTGCACTTCAGTCTTTTTAACATTTGGATGTGAGCAATGCAGTATATTTACATCCTGCTTGCCATCTATTATAGCAAAGTGACCTATAGTCTGAGCATTAACCCAGGAGATGTAAAAGCTATTGCTGATGAGTGCAGACTTAGTTCAAATGTCATACTTACTTTGGTCTGTAAGGTGAAATCGACCTTTAGATGTTTAGTGTTAAAGCTACATGGATGGCTTCCATGCAATCCACTCACCTCATCCATACTTTACTGTATGCACCTGAGATCAGTCGGAGCTTGTCAGTCATTATGCTGGCACTTGATCCGCTGCTTGAGGACTCAGATTAGTTGGTAAAGCTTCACAGTGAATTTTTTGAGCTTGAAAAAACAATTTCAAAAGGTACGGTAATATTTCATAATTTACTCTAGTTAGTATGATTGCTTTGAGAGTTTGCCGTGTCTACTTTTAGGTTTTTGTTTGAATTTAAGTTGCTTACCAGCATAATTGCCTGGTCCAGCCGTTGGCCCTGTTATCCCTAACCTAGCGATGGGGCTGGTTCCATCAAGAGATTTTTGGAATGAAGTATTTCATGCTATTGGCATGCACTCAGAGATCAGTTTTGGGTGGGCTTAACTTTTTAATGCACTTTCCTTGAGGTTTTAACTCTCCCTTTTCTAATTGTTTTGAGTGCTTGTTTTGCTTTCTCTTCAGTGATTTGTATACATTATATCCTCACATTATTGGCACCATGAAGTCCACCTTTTGCATATTATCTTGTTTCTCCATCTACCCCTTTTTAAAATGTGTGTATTCTCTAGGTAATGCGAGCCGGTGGGAATCAGAGGCCTCTAACGCCTAACCAGAACCAACAGGGACAACAAAATGACCAACTGGTAGCAGCAGCTGCTGTAAACTCTGCACTGGCTTTTGGGCAAGGTCTTGCTGCAGGAATGCCTGGTGAGCATGATTTATTATAAATTGGTGCTGAACTCCAGTTTCAGCTGAAATAAACCTGGATTACCTTCCTTCACCATTTCAGACCAGTATTTAACCACTTTATCCACCACTACAGTATATCTACGTCCTCTGTGACTTCATCTAAGCCACGAGTCAGTAGATGTCTTGTAGCAGAAGCAGTGCTGTGCAGGATTGGGCTTGCTTCTGTGTACACATTTCTGGCACTGCTGCAGCACTAATTGGTGAACAGTAACGCAGTGTTAAATTCTTCCCTACAGGGCCTGCTCTATAGCCCCACATCTCCACTAGTGTGTCCATCTTACAGCTGCCACTGCCGCCGTTCAGAGTCCAGCACATTCCTGGCCGCTGGTGCATGCCCGGAGATTAAGCGTGCCAGGCTGCTACTGCATGCCTAGAGACAGTCATTGAAGACTATCATGGTAAAGACTACATCTCCCTGCATGCACCAGCGACCGGGAACACCACATCTCCCAGAATGCACCAGTGGCTGGGAATGCAGTGAACTCATGGGTTCTTTGAACCGTAGCAGTGACAGCGACAAGATGGATGTCCTCGTGGAAGACAGGCTATGGAGCAGCCCCTGTAGGTAAGTTTAACGCAGGACCCAGTAATTCAAAATGTTGGTGGTCTGCAATGCTGATGTTGCAACAGTTGAAAAATGATATGCTGGGACTTGTGGACCATAGAGGTGAAAATAAACACATGAGAAAATAAATTTCATCTATCCTCCGTCTACTAAAAATTACTTTTTTAGATATCCCACAGTTTATTTTATATTTAAAATGAGTCTTTAAGTTTCTTCTGTTTCATTGTCTCAGCTCAATGACACCTTTATTGATTTATGCTAGAGCTCAAATCTATGAATTAGTGACTCTCTTTATCTTTTTCCTGCTCTCAGAAGCAGGCATGGGCTTAAATTCGGCTAAGGGTGATCCCGATAGTAGCTATCCGGATTCACCCAGTGATGCTGTGCGGGGGGGGGGGGGGCGCCAATCTCACCTGTCTGACGTCTTTTGGTATGTCCCTCGGCACCTCCCACGATGCGCTCCACTCGGCGGTCACGTGACTACAAACACTTTCTCCTTCAACCCGGAAGGAGGAAGTGTTTGTAGTCACGTGACCGACGAGTGGAGCGCATCGTGGAAGGTGCCGAGGGACTACCGGAAGACGTCAGACAGGTGAGATTGCCCCCCCCCCCCCCCCCCCCCGCCCGCACAGCATTACTGGGTGAATCCGGATAGCTACTATCCGGATCACCCTTGGCCGAATTTAAGCCCATGCCTACTCAGAAGCCATTTACTGACAGGAAAGTGTTTTATGGCTGCAATTGTCTGTGAGGGCAGTGAGGGTTTATGCTATAGTTTGACGCAGTCTGACCTGGGAAGAAACTGTCATTTGTATACCTAATGTTTAACTTTTTCAGGCAGAGAAAGACAAAATAAAGAGCACAGCATAGTTATTTGTGTGCTTGGCTCTGTACATACACGTCTATCTCATTATGTCACATGTCACCTCAGTTGTCCTTTTAAGGATGTTTCCAAAAGGGTAATTAATTCTGCATGCTTTTTTCTGTTTGAAAATTCTTGCATGTTATGCAAATTTTCACATGCATCTATCAATACATACGGTGTCCAAGACAGTGCAGCATGCTGTATACAGTATATAAAATATGGAAACTGTCCCATACACTTGCATTATGTTTGATTTGCAAGATCTGGAGACCCAGCCTTAATGTTTCCTATATGTAGGGATGTTTTTTTCAGATGAACTTGGGTCATAGATCTTCTCACAAACATGAAATGGTACGAGTGCATGCCTGTAAACTTTTTCATGTCAATTTATTTCAGGATATCCAGTGTTAGCACCAGCTGCTTACTATGACCAAACAGGGGCTCTTGTTGTGAATACTGGAGCAAGAAATGGTCTAGGGGGCCCAGTTCGGTTGGTAGCTCCTGCACCGGTTATAATAAGTCCATCTGCAGCTCAAGCAGGTAAGTTTTTATGTTGGTCTAAGAAACTGAGGGCTTTATTCAATTCACTTTTTCTCCTAGGAGATCATTTTTCATATCTTTAAAATACCTTTTCAGCATTTTGTAATTGAATTAGTACCAAAAAGTAGGTGAAAAAGTACTATCAAAATTATTTTAATATTGACTTGCTTGCTGGTGGATAAAAAAGCGTTTTATGGACAAGATGTAAAAAGATCACCTAGGAGAAAAAGTGAATTGCATATGGGGCTGCATTTACCTCTACTGCTAGTGGGACATTGGCCTCAATTCACTAAGATCATGCTGGGGATAAGGCAAGAGAAAACTTGCCACCACACAGTGAGAGAGTTATCTTATCTCTTCATTCCTTAAAGGGGAACTGAAGAGAGAGGTATATGGAGGCTGTCATGTTTATTTCCTTTTAATCAATACCAGTTGCCTGGCAGCCCTGCTGGTCTATTTCTCTGCAGTAGTATCTGATTAAAACCAGAAACAAGCATGCAGCTAGTCTTGTCGGATCTGACTTATAAGTCTGAACCACTGAAACACCTGATCTGCTGCATGCTTGTTCAGGGGCTATGGCTAATAGTATTAGAGGCAGAGGATCAGCAGGGCTGCCAGGCAACTGGTATTGTCTAAAAGGAAATAAACATGACAGCCTCCATATACCTCTCTCTTCAGTTCCCCTTTAAGTTACCTCCTCTGTAGTTGTTACCTCATCTGAAGTTATTTTCACATGCAGTTAATTAACAGCCTGTCTTTAACTTAAGAATTCTGGAGTTATTTTAAAGACAGAAGAGTTAACTTTAGGTTTGCCTGAGGTAAAATGTTTCCTGAATACTAAAGGCCTTATCACCATGGCGATAACTCTAGAAACATTATTAAAGACAGGAGATAAGCTTAGTGACTTGAGGCCATTGTGTGTGTTTTTCCCAGTCAAATTGCTCTTATAAATCAAGTTTCTGGTTTTTTTTTCTGTCTCCAAGCTGTTGCTGCAGCAGCCGCGTCTGCCAATGGCCCAGGTGGTGCAACAAATGGACCCTTTCGTCAGCTTAATTCTCAGCAGCCTCAGGGACAACCGCAACCGCAGGGCAACCAGAACCTGGCATCAAGTTCATTCTATGGCAACAGCTCCCTGACAAATAACCAGCAAAGCAGTTCCTTATTTTCACAAAATTCAGGTCAGCCAGGAAATAGTTCACTAGGATTTGGAAGCAGTGGATCTCTGGGAGCAACACTCAGTTCAGCTCTGGGTGGCTTTGGAACAGCAGGTGAGAATTAAGATGGTAGTTTGCAAGTTAATGGAATTATAACGCTATAATTATGTTTAGTACAGATCTAGTGAGTAGTGAATTTTTAACTGCTATTTTTTTTCATAGTTGCCAATTCCAATACTGGCAGTGGCTCTCGTCGCGATTCATTGACGGGGAGTACAGATATATACAAAAGGACTTCAAACAGTTTGAATACAATTGGACATAGTTTCTACAATGGCCTAGGCTTCTCTTCATCTCCTGGTCCTGTAGGCATGCCCCTTCCAAGCCAGGGAGCAAGCCATTCCCAAACACCACCACCATCTCTATCTTCCCATGGATCGTCTTCCAGCCTCAACCTAGGTAAGAGGCTCTCCATGTTTAATAAGTCAAAGAACTTTACACATTTGTGGCACTTATCAAACTTTATATTTTATCCCAGGTGTGGGATTTCCTTTGTCTCATTGTGTACATTTCCCTTTGTCGGACTTGCTTTTCTATGAAATAATGGGGGTTGAAAATGATAGTTTATGTAAAATAAAAACAATGGTACATGTGAAAGCCATGGAGGTACAAAAGACTATTGTTTAAATCTCCCCAGTGAGATCACACAAATAAATAGAAATTCAAGGTTCCGTCTCACTTGCACATTATTTTGTAGGAATGGTCAATGAGATGCAAATAATTCCAAATTGAAGCATAACAATTTAAACGTTGTATGCAAATGTATGCAGCTTGAAAATTGACCTATAGAATCGCCAAGGTGGAATTTGATTGGGACATTTACAAAATTTGCATCAACTCATAACGTACCAAAGTCCAGATAAGACAGTAGGATTGTTACTGAGGTGCAAATACATTTTGGCACAAGATACTGAAGAGTTAAAGCGAAATTAAACTGACATAACACTTAAAGGAGTAAATAAGAAAATTAGCGCTACTTACCCTGGGCTTCCTCCAGCCCCAAGCTCCCAGCATGTCCCTCGCCGCAGCTCAGTCCCGATCCCCGGCGATGACGTCAGGCCGACCTCTAGATCGGCCTGTGCTGCGCCTGCGCGAGCAGTGCTGTAAATCGCCGCCACGTGGACCTGAGCAGACTGCGCAGGCGCAGAACTACCTGGAGTTCGGCCTGACCACCTCGCCGGGGACCAGGACGGAGCTGCGGCGAACTGCTGTGTGCAGAGCTGCGGCAAGGGACATGCTGGGAGCTTGGGCCTGGAAGAAGCCCCGGGTAAGTAGCGCTTATTTTCTTATATTAGCCTGATAACTCATTTAATAAAACGTGTTTTCCTACTTTGATACCGTTTATCTGCTCTTAAAGCTGCCATTGTAATTTATTGCAAATCTGTCCTATTTATATATTATCATGTATCCAGTGAGTATGTGTTCTGTGCACACTTTGTGTTCAGCTGAAACACCATTAGCAATGTTTACTAATAGTGGCAGTCTTTGGCATTCCCATTGAGGAAGAATGTGCTGTGTTTAATGATTTCAATACTGTTCTGCTACCATTTTTATTCTGGTTTCAAGATTCATGCTGTAAAGAATCTTTTAGAGCAAATAAAAAAAATAATAAATTGTATAGCGCTTTTCTCCTGTCAGTCTCAAAGTGCTTGTGAGGCAGCCACTAGGGCATGCAGTAGCAGTGTTAGGGAGTCTTGCCCAAGAACTCCTTACTGAATAAGTACTGTTTTAATGAATACACAAAGGTGGTAAGAGATGCGCAGAAGTGTATAAAATGGCGTTTAAAACAATAAAAGAGAAAAAGAGAAGTGACTTACCTCAATAAAGACAAATTATTCTTTGCCTGCACCAGGTTTACCTCAGTAAGGGAGGAAATTATGTCATGATTGGCTTCAAGATAGACACAGTTAAAATGGAGAATCCTAAGAAGGCTTTTTTTTAACTATTGAAAATCACTAAAATCAAAATGTGGACAGCGTAATACATATGTAAGTAGAGCAAGTATTTATCTACTTATGTGTTTGTTTGTTTTTGAGATAGTATGGCGGACAGCTCCTCTTTAAGACTAATTACATTAAGCCTGAACTAGGGCTTTAAAAATATTGTATAGTGTATGGGTAACTACAGCTCTTTACATTTGTTTCAGA
This sequence comes from Hyperolius riggenbachi, assembly GCF_040937935.1. NCBI lineage: Eukaryota > Metazoa > Chordata > Amphibia > Anura > Hyperoliidae > Hyperolius > Hyperolius riggenbachi. Next base: position 328,679,361 of record NC_090647.1, read on the forward strand.
AAGTGAGGTATTGCAGTTTTTCACCGCCTTCTTCCTGAGAGCTGGAAGTCTGTTTCTGCATGTGCAACATACCCTGCCAACAATAGTGATTGTTCCTGTCTCTAATATACTTAAAGGATACCAGAGCTTAATTTGTTTTTGAGAAACGGGAGCGGGCATATAATGTTACTTGTTCTGATGTCTACCACTTCCCCCCGTTCTACTCTCAGCCTCCCGTAACGCACCTAAAGTCCCCCTGGGATCCTCTACCTGTCTTACTGCGCATGTCAGGTTGCACACGACCTACAGCACGCGCCCGTGAGCGCACTGCGCATACGTATGACGTCACTTGCGTCATGCACAGTAAGTCCCGACCTGGCTGACCAGAAGAGGATCCCAAGGGCTTTTAGGTGAGTTGGGGGGGGGGCTGAGAGGGGAGCGGGTGAAGCAACAGACATCCGCACAGGTAATTGTATATGCCTGCTCCCCACGTTTCTCCAAAACAATTTAAACTGGTATCCTTTAACAAAATGGGTATGTTGTAGATGATGAATAGGAATGGTCAAATAGTTGCTAATTTTTAAATTGATCCTGATTTTGTTAACTTTATGCAATTGTTTTCAGCTTGGAAATTGACTAAGCAAATGCAGTAGTTGCTGAAAATTTTGGTCCATTTTTAAGCTGCAAAAAGTAAGCTTAAAATTTTGCCTCGACTCAGAATTATAACCTCTTTTTGACCATCAGTAGTGGTGACGTTTACAAGGGTCATGTGTTAGTTCTGCTCTTTACCTTTGTCACTGTCCTCTGCCAACATCTGCAGCCATGTATTCTACTTTGGTTGTTACATGGTCATACCTCACTGTTAAGCTGGCCACTAACGGTCCAATTTCTAGCGAAAAATCGTTCGAGCGATCAGAAATTCTGATCGGATGAAAAATCGTTCACTACACCATCAACTAACCAATCATTGCTTCCTATCTATCACGACCACCAAGAAAATCCAAATTTTCGTTCGACGAAAATTCATTCGGGCGACATTTTTTTCACTCGTTCATAATCGATTGTGTCCACCAATGGAGATTATTTACAACCAATCCGATCAGAATTTCTGATCGCTCGAACGATTTTTCGCTACAAATTGGACCGTTAGTGGCCATCTTTAGGCAATCTATGGCAATTCGGTAAGTAGCTTGTTTAAAAAGGAAAGATGTATGAAAACCTTATGGTCTGCCTCACTACATCTTTACTTTACTTGCATACACTATGTGCCATCGGTTTTAGTGCACTGTGCATGGTGTATTATCTGCAGTGACGTTTGAAAGTCTTTTTCATGTTACATCTCACACCTGTGCAGTGTGTTGGAGTACGGTGTATTATCGCGCAGTAATAAACATTCTTATATACAGCGCGTAACCATTAAGGACATTAGGTAGCTTGTGAAAGTGCACACATTGTGCATTTTAGCATACCTGTGTTTAATTTTGTGAGTACAGGTAATTTTTTTCAAATAAAAGTATCCTAAAATCTAAAAATGTTCTCTTTTGTTCAAAAACGACAGCGTAAATCACTTAACAGGATTATAGTCCTGTTGAGATTCTTGTCATTTTCTAAGTAAAGAAATAATGAGCTTTCTTTCTGCAGGGGGCCTGACAAATGGCAGTGGACGGTACATATCGGCTGCACCGGGAGCAGAGGCCAAGTATCGCAGTGCAAGTAGTGCGTCAAGTTTATTCAGTCCGAGCAGCACACTTTTTCCATCTTCCCGTCTGCGCTATGGTATGTCTGATGTGATGCCTTCAGGTCGGAGCAGATTGCTTGAAGACTTTCGAAATAACCGTTATCCCAACCTTCAGCTACGAGAAATTGCTGGACACATAATTGAGTTTTCTCAGGATCAGCATGGATCCAGGTATCCGATCTATTTAACACCTTGACTTTTTTTTTTTTTCTGATCCTCACCACATGTGAAAGCACTGGCTGCTGTATTTCCAGTACTCATTAACACCTTGAGTTACCTGCGAAAAAGTACTACAAAATACAAACCTACATGAAACCTCTTTTACACAGTTGTGCAAGAGTGCACTTTTTTCCTTATGATTTGTATTTTGTTGTGAGAAAAAGCCCTTAAAGAGAACCCGAGGTGTGTTTAAAGAATGTTATCTGCATACAGAGGCTGGATCTGCCTATACAGCCCAGCCTCTGTTGCTATCCCAAACCCCACTAAGGTCCCCCTGTACTCTGCAATCCCTCATAAATCACAGCCGTGCTGTGAGGCTGTGTTTACATCTGTAGTGTCAGTCTCAGCTGCTCCCCCGCCTCCTGCATAGCTCCGGTCCCTGCCCCTGTCCCTTCCCTCCAATTAGCAGGGAGGGAAGGGATGCAGGCGGGGACTGGAGTTCTGCAGGAGGCGGGGAGAGCAGCAGACTGACACTATAGAGATAAACACAGCCAGCTCTGACAAGCTGTTTGTCAGCAGCGTGGCTGTGATTTATGAGGGATTGCAGAGTGCAGGGGGACCTTAGGGGGGTTTGGGATAGCAACAGAGGCTGGGCTGTATAGGCAGATCCAGCCTCTGTATGCAGATAATATTCTTCAAACCCACCTCGGGTTCTCTTTAATGCCATAAACTGTTTAGTACAGCATGACACACTTACTTAAAAAAAAAACAAAAAAAACCTCAAATACAGTGTGCAGCTGCATTTACTTTACTGCTTTACTGTAGTTCTGGTGTTCTTTGGATGGTAAGCGGTGTTGATATTGTGCTAGATGTACAGTGTGGTGTTGAGACCAAATAGTTTGATTTTGGTTTCATCTGACCAGAACACCTTTTTCTATTTGTCTTCAGAATCTACAAGTTGAACTTTTGCAAAGCTCAGTCATGACTTAGGGCTTGTTCACACTAAGGGCGCTTTCAGGATTTTTTAATTGCTGGCGATTTTGAAAATCGCCCTAAAAGCACTTGTTCAATGATTCTCTATGAGAGTGTTCACATCTGAGCGGTTTGATTCCAATCCGCTCACAAAAGCGCTGCCTGTACCATTTTTGGGGCGATTTGCCTCAATGGAAGGTATAGGGAAATTGTGAAATGCTTGAAAAAGCGCTTTGTATAGCGATTTCCCCAGGGCTTTTAAAGCCGATCCGACATGAAAAACTAACTATAACAAGTAACTTGTCTATATATCTTATGTACAGTTTAGATGGTTTAAACAGCAAATCTGTCTGCATACTGCTTTAATAGAATATGATTTCTTCCTGTGATACAATGACAGCAGCCATTTTGTTTGTAAACATTACACAGAGGCAGGCTTATCTGCACCATCAGCACTCGGGCTGAAAATAACCTAATCCCCCCACCTCCTCCCTCCCCTCTGCCTCTGAAATCTCTGGCTAGTAATACCTCCCCCTCCTCCTGCCCAGACTGAGCTCCCATGAGCCCTTGCTACTGCCAAGGCTCTCTGAAAACTGTGGGTGGGGCTTATTTAGTGTATAGGGAATTAGAGTATTAAAACAAAAAAGTATTTGGCTTGAGGAATGCCCTATAAACAATAGGAAAGGAACACAATTATGCAATGAGTAAAAGTTCATCTCAGATCCACTTTTTTCCGGGTCAAAGAGTTCACTTCCTGACTTGGGTCAGGAAGTGAAAAAACAAATTGCTCTGCAAAAGCGCTTAGAAAATCGATTTACTAAAAAATCGCAACGCGGCGGGAGGCGCTGAAAATAATCGTGCAAAAAATTGCAATACGCAATTGCCATAGGCCTCTTGGTAGCCTCCCTGCCCAGTTTCCTCCCTGCTCCATCTAGTTTGGAGGGACAACATGGCCTAAGAAGGGTCCCCGTAGCACTTTTAATTGTTTACCATGCTTCTTGTTCTCCTTGGTATTGATAAAAACTTTAAATTGTGTTTTATATCTTGACTTGTTCCACTGGAATGCTCAAGGAGTAGCTGTGCTTATGCTGAACTAATGATCACTAGCGGAAGCCAGTAATCTCGTTTCATAGCTGTTATCGTAGCAGATCTGAAGTCACGTCCCTTGTGTGTCTTGGAGGGCCCTTTTCCACTAGCAGTCACTAGCGTTCACACTGAACGCTAGCGATTGCTGAATCGCAAAGTGCAGGAAAGTTCCGGCACTTGCGTTCACGATTTGGGTATGCACTGTAGTGCATAGCAAAATCGCGGCAAATATCGCTCCGCGGCGTGATTGCGTTTGAGGCAAAAACAAATCGAGGTAGTGGAAATAACCTACCGCGATTCCTGTGTTATTTAGCAAACCCTAGCGACTCAGCTAGCGCAAACGCGCTAGTGGAGAAGGGCCCTTTGTTAATCTGCACCACATTTTTGTTTTACCTCTGGGCCTTGGCTCTTCTGACATTTGTGAAAAAACACAAGTGTTCCAAGTGTGATATGAAAGTAAAAAAAAAAGTTTTTCAGTATGATTTGCGAACTTGTCAGTATTAGTAAGGCTTTGAAGTGCTTTTATCTAACCTCATGTGTTTTTCTTATAAAATCCTGGGTTGTAGCTTGATTTGTGCTGTTTGATTCATCAGGTTCATCCAGTTGAAGCTAGAGCGTGCAACTCCTGCAGAGAGACAGCTGGTATTTAATGAGATCCTGCAAGCAGCATATCAGCTGATGGTGGATGTGTTTGGAAACTACGTCATTCAGAAATTTTTTGAGGTATTATTTAAAAGCTGTTTGTTTGTAATAGAGATTGATTACTATATTGTAAAAAAAAGGCTGGTATGTTTCTGAAATAATGTACTGGAAAACATTATACCTGTGGGAAATTCTACATTACAAGGTAAGCAAATGCTAACTCCATGTGGAATAAAGGTACCCATACATTACTCAATTTACGTTAACAGTATGCTGCAGATTTGATCACAACGGAGCGACTGCTCCATTGACTTTTAGATCAATTACTGTCCGAAATTGATTGGAACAGTCTGTCCAGCATGCTGGAAAGAGGTCACTGGAATAGGCTTGGTCGTGTATGCGGTAGTAGTGGTGGTCGATTTTTCTGGGGAATGACAGACCCCCAGCTGGTCTCCAAACTCATTTGATATGCAAAAAAATCTGTCTTCTATAATCCTCAAAGTGGCTCTATGTGGTGCATAACAGTGCTGTCTTACATTGTGAAACTTACTACTGTGCTTTTAATCTGCTCAGTCAGCATGGCGCATGCAGATATACTGCCTGTATAACTCCATTGGCATGTGTATGTATATGTATGTATGTATGTGTGTGTATGTAATATAATTATTATGCATTGCAACAGATCCCTTTTACATAGCATTTTGAAAAACACACATTAAAATGTAAGCATAATTTAGTCAGAGATTGGGTCGTATAAGAAAAGAACGTATTTGACCAGAATTTGGCATACTTACAACATGCGTACAGTATGCATAAATACAATGCATTTGCTGGAGTGCTCAGTAGAAAGGTCAGACCTAATTGCTAGTTGTGCACACTAGTTGGGATGCCAAGAGCCATATGCATCGCAGGAATGGCTTGACACAAATGCAGCTCGTTTTTGACAGTTTACTGACAGTTATACTAGGTACACACGATACAATGTTCTGGCAGATTTACCTGCCAATAAATCTGGCAGGTAAATCTGCCAGAAAATTGTATTGCGTGTACCTAGACTCTAGGTACACACTGAGATTTTCTGTCAGATTTACTGTCGGAACGATTATTTGCAACATGTTCTAATTTCCGATGTATTTCCGACTGTTTTCCATTCACTTCTATCAAAAAATGATCGGGAATCAGATCGGACATATTGGAAATAATCGATCTGACCGTAAATCTGCCACAAAATCTGTGTGCATTATCTGCTTTTTCAATTCAAAATGGTTTGTGTTTTCTGCATTGTTCTTATCCATTATTTATTTCATGGAATTAAGCATCGCATGTTGCCATTCACTTCACAGTTTGGAAGTTTAGAACAGAAGCTGGCGATTGCAGAAAGGATTCGTGGACATGTTCTTTCCCTGGCTCTGCAGATGTATGGTTGTCGGGTGATACAGAAGGCCCTTGAATTCATCCCACCTGACCAGCAGGTCATTGTAAGTCATCTTGGCAGAACCTTTTTGATTTTTCCTCATTTGCTATTGAGGTTTAGTTTGTTTTGAACTATAGTAAACTGTCCCAGTTATAATGTGTTTTAATGTGCAGATGAGGTAACCAAAGTGTCTTGGTTTTTATAATTAGTTTGTTTTTGGTTTTTGTTTTGTTGCATTACCTGAGTTTCTTTTAAAGGCTGCTATGTGTGCTCAGCAGACCTCTGAATATGTAATATGTATTAGAACTTGCAGTGAGCTGAGTTGTGAGCTGTCCATTACCCTTTACAGAAAAGATTCCTACTCTCCTTGTAACTCTAGAATTGAGAGAAATGCTCACTGGTTTTGTGGGGTTTGGGAGTGTATATTCAAACTCTATACCTAGCATAGAAACTAGAGGAGGGTGTACTTGTGGCATAAGGGAACCCCTTGAAAAGAAATATAGGGATTAGTATACTGCCACCATAAAGGGAAATTTAACCAATGTTCATTTTAATGAGCCAACATGTGCCATGGTCTCCAGCTCTTTATTGCACAGTGTCATATCACCTTTCTGGCCAGATCTTTGAAATGTGTTTTTCATATGCTGCCATGTAGCCTTTTCCAAATTCTGTAAATTGCACACCTTCAGAACATGTTTGAGTGACAGCTGATGTCTCCTACAGCCTTTAACAATTTGCTCAGCCTTTGAAATTCATTGACAGTAGTTTGCTTGAACTAGATAGATGAAAGTCACTTAGTCAAGTTGTGTTGTTGGCCCTGGAGAATTAGGGCATTCATTTTATAAAATTTCTTGTTTAGCACTCATGCTATATCGGTGTGTCAACACTTTTTGAACTTCCAAATCCTCTTCATACTCCCCTTTGAGGTTCGATACTTCATGGCAATGAATTGCTGGCCTTCTGCTTAGCCCAGTTCTGGTGTGAACTGTACCTGTACAGACTTCATTCCTGCGCCACACCTTCCAGTTTCTCTGCCCACCTAAAAGTGGTGATACCCCTTTATAGAAGAGTTGTGGATTAAGCTAGAATGCTGCAATGTAGTGGGGGCCCTCCTGGGCATAACTTTGCTCTGGCTTGAAGCCCTAGTGTGCGTGTGTGGGAGGGGCACGCACGCGCGCGAAGCGACGCGACCCTGTAAAGTTTTAGGAGGCATTTAAGAAAGAATTTTAAGAGATTTTGTCACCCATTACTCATTGCACACACCTGATGTCAAATGTAAGAAAAAAAAGAAAATTCTTTTACTTGTTTCCTACTGGTTACGTTGATTTATTTTCCAGAGTTTTATTTCGGATTGTGCTATTATTTGGTGCGTTAAACCTTTAAATAAAAAAAAAAATGTACCTAGAATGTTAAGAAAAATCGAATGCTGTATTTTCACCCACTTTTTTGTTTTAAAAATGAGCATCTTATAAAAGAGACTGAAATAAATCCCTTATCCCGTGCAGAATGATATGGTCCGAGAACTGGATGGGCATGTGTTGAAATGTGTGAAAGACCAAAATGGAAACCATGTTGTACAAAAGTGCATAGAGTGTGTCCAGCCGCAGTCGCTGCAGTTCATCATTGATGCCTTCAAGAGCCAGGTCAGTTTCACAATTCACACAGCGATAACAGTTTACGCTTGACTTAAAGGAATTCTATCAAACTTTTACTTTTTCTGTAAGCACTATAAATCAATTTGCCAACAACAGTAAGGATGAGCACAGCATATATTTTTGCTGTGCAGAGTGTCTTTGTCTTTATCTAACTACTGTCGGCTGTCCCCTGAGAAAACTGAGGCGACGGGGAATTGGGGCAGTCCATTATACAAGAGGGGAGCCTCTTGCTGAGTACAGCTGTGGTTTATTCTATTCTGATGGTCCCCACACAGCAGAGCAAGTTATACAGCATGTGATCCTTCATATAAAGTTACTGTGAGGAGACCTCTCTCGCTGCTAGTCTGAAGGAGACTCTGCTGAGCTGCCGCTGCGTTGCTACACAAAGGTAAACATATGAGCTGAAGGAGGGCGCGTCATTGCTCTGAAGAGGAGCCGTAGAGGAAGATTTATTATAATCTTCCTCTACAGCTCTCTTCAAAGCAATGACGCGCCCTCCTCCAGCTCATATGTTTACCTTTGTGTAGCAACGCAGCGGCAGCTCAGCAGAGTCTCCTTCAGACTAGCAGCGAGAGAGGTCTCCTCACAGTAACTTTATATGAAGGATCACATGCTGTATAACTTGCTCTGCTGTGTGGGGACCATCAGAATAGAATAAACCACAGCTGTACTCTGCAAGAGGCTCCCCTGTTGTATAATGGACTGCCCCAATTCCCCGTCGCCGTCCATTTTCTCAGGGGACAGCCGACAGTAGTTAGATAAAGACAAAGACACTGCACAGCAAAAATATATGCTGTGCTCATCTTTACTGTTGTTGGCAAATTGATTTATAGTGCTTACAGAAAAAGTAAAAGTTTGATAGAATTCCTTTAATGAAGTATCCTCTCACTTATCAGAGCTTGCAATTAATCTTTCAATATGGTTTTCAGTTTCTTATAAATGCTTTGAAAGTTTGCTGAATACATTGTCCCTGCTATTTTTTAACAATTGGTACTAAAGGAAACTTGTAAGTAGGAAAAAAAAGTTTCTTATTCATGTAGATGAAAGCCCCTGGATGGTCCAGAGGCTTCCCATTTGATCCACAAGTCCACCATTGCTGTGCAGGGTCCCCCCGATCATATCAAACATAAGCTCATCGCACATGTTCTCGTGGCTACACACTCCATGTAGAAGCGCGGTGTGATCTGCTTTATGCTTTTGCACTCATACATGACGGACAGCGCAACCACTAACACGAAGGGGGTCACGGTCAGTTGCGGTGGGATCGAGGAGGAAAACGGGAAGTCCTTGGACCGGCCAGAGGTTTCCTGCTACGTGGTTAACGGGTTCACTTTAAGGAAAAAGCCTACGTTTACTTTCCGATTGATTTATTTACATCCTCTTCATGTTGACAGTAGTAAGCAATCAGAATGCAGCTTTTGAGGTTTCTTCCTTTTAGGATAGTAAGTTGGCTACATATTAGTCTTGCTATCCTTCCCTATAGCTTATGTACCTTCAGGTGGGCTCCAAGGCTCTCTCCATTCCTGGCAAAATGCTCTTGTGTGATTCATCATTGTGTGTGGCATGCTTAGAAGATTCCAGGCTGTGGGCGCTCCACCCACAGACTGAGCACAAATGAGGGGTAGACTAGCATTGAGGACCAGAGAAAGGCAGTTATAAAGGTGAGGCCAGCATGGCATTTTAGCTCAGCTGCCGTCTCTGCAGCAGCACTTACAGCCAAAGGGTGAAGCCGTAGAGAAAAATTGCAGTTTAGGGAAATGCATTTTCCACAAGGTTAGGAGTACTTTAAAGGGAACCTGAAGTGAGAGGGATATGGAGGCTGCCATATTTATTTCCTGTTAAACAATACTAGTTACCTGACAGCACTGCAGATCTATTTGACTACAGTAGTGTCTGAATAACACCAGTAACAAGCATGCAGATAATCTTGTCAGATCAGACAATGTCAGAAACACCTGATCTGCTGCTTGCTAGTTCAGAGTCTATGCCTTAAAGTATTAGAGGCAGAGGATCAGTGGGATAGCCCGGCAACTGGTATTGCTTAAAAGGAAATTAAATATGGCAGCCTCTATATTACGCTCACTTCAGTTGCCATTCAACAACGCATACTTACTTTCCTAAAACGCAGGTGGGCATGATTAGTATAGATGCACTTTAACCACTTTGTCCTCCTTGACGTAGATCTACGTCAACGAGGCCATGTGCACTCCCGCGCGTGCACGCACACGATCGGCCGCGGATCGTTAGCCCAGGAATCAATGAATCGGGCCATGGTGCCCGATCACTGAGTCCTCTCCCCCCCAGAAAAAGTGACAGCTTCTCTCAGAAGCTTCGCTTTTTCTGCCTCCTATGTCCCTCTAAGCCAGGCATGGGCAAACTCGGCCCTCCAGCTGTTACAGAACTACAAGTCCCACAATGCATTTGCTTTTATGAGTCATGACTGTGGCTGTCAGACTCCTGCAATGCATTGTGGGACTTGTAGTTCCTTAACAGCTGGAGAGACAAGTTTGCCCATGCCTGCTCTAAGCGTACATGTTACGCTTAGTGACGTCATGTAAACAAACTCAAGGTTGCCATCTTGTGGCCAAAAAGTAAAACTACATCTAAATGTAAAAAAAACATAAAAATACACATATATTTACCTAAAACAAATACGATTTACATCCCATGCTCCCAAAAATACCCACATAAAATGTTTAATAAAAAAAAAATTACAATAAAAAAAAAACAAATATTTACCTAAGGGTCTTAACTTTAAATATCTATGTAAAGATGAAATTTTTTTTTATTTTTTATATATAAGCTTGTAAATAGCGATGGATGCAAAATGGAAAAAATGCTCTTTTATTTCCAAATAAAATATTGCCATACATTGTGATATGGACATAATTTAAACGGTGTAATAACTGGGACAAATGGGCAAATACAATACGTGGGTTTTAATTATGGAGGCATGTATTATTTTAAAGAGAGTCTGAAGCGAGAATAAATCTCGCTTCAGACCTCATAAATAGCAGGGGCATGTGTGCCCCTGTTAAACCGCCGCTATCCCGCGGCTTAACGGGGGTCCCTGATCCCACAAATCCCCTCCGTAAAGCGGGGGAGCGCTTCCTGGTTGGGGCCGGGCTAACCACCGCAGCCCTGCCCCACGCGCGTCTGTCAGCGCGTATCTCCACCTCTCCGCTGCCCCTCTCAGTCTTCCTTCACTGAGAGGGGCAGGGGAGAGGTGGCGATGCGCCGCTGATAGACGCGACTGGAGGCAGGGCTGCGGCGGTTAGCCCTGCCTCCAGGAGCGACCAAATGTACGACAAAGTCGTGCGGGGGGGAATTTGGGGGTGAAGGGACCTCCGTGTAGCGGCGCGATAGCGGCGGTTTAGCAGGGGCACACGTGCCCCTGCTAACTTTGAGCTCTGAAGCGAGATTTATTCTCGCTTCAGAGTCTCTTTAAACTGATAATGGCTAAAAACTAAGAAATAATGAATTTTTTAAGTAAGGTAGCTCTTAGCAAAATGTACCACCCAAAGAAAAGGTCCGTACACACGCCGGACTGGAGGCAACGACTGGTCCGTTGTCACCTCCCGCTGGGTGGGAGACGGACTGATACGTCTGTTTCTGAGCGATCCGCCGGGCAGATCGCTCAGAAGCAGCCGTATCAGTCCGCCGACAGTGTGTACACGCGCGGACTGTCGTTGGAACGCCCACCCAGCGGGAGGTGACGACGGACCCGTCGTTGCCTCCAGTCCGGCGTGTGTACGGACCTAAAGCCTAATTGGTGGTGGAAAAAACAAGATATAGATCAGTACATTGTGATAGGTAGTGATAAAGTTATAGGCTAATGAATGGGAGGTGAACATTGCTCGGATGCATAAAGTGAAAACGACCGAGGGCTTAAGTGGTTAAGGCCTCTTTCACAGTGCGACCTTAAAGTCGCACATTAAAACATTTAATGCAGAATAACTCACTGCAATGAAAAATCAATGCCCCATTCACAGTGCACATGTTGCGTTTGTGACTAACGCTGCATGTTAAGTGAAAGTACTGCATGCAATGCGTTATACACATTAGCTGCTTTGCACATGCTCAATAACTTGGAAACATACTTTTCATTGCCTGTATGCTCTACTGTATGCGACGATAACGTGGCACTAAGTTGCATTGCAACTTTTTTGGGGCGGTGCGTTGTAATTAGCGTTGCGACTTTAACGTCTCATCAAAACGCAACATCCTACTGTGAAAGAGGCCTAAAGGTAATGCTATTGTCCTTACAGCTGTTGTGCAAATTTGTCACTGCTTATCTTTGGTTAAGTCAGTGCATGCCCAGGGCTCACTCATGAGAAGCAGTGCATGAGACAATGCTTAACCTCCCTGGTGTTCAATTTCCCCAGGATTTCTGTGCAAAAAGTGATCTAATTTTCATAACCTTTTTTTTGCCTCTAATTTGCCAAAATGTGTCAAACAAGGGTCTAGTATACAGTGCAGGAAAGTACTGACATATATGCACATCAATACTGTTCACAGCATGTTTTGTGTTGACGTTTATAACAGTCAATACCGCTAGAGAGGTTAATCATTTATTTTAGTAGTTCTCATTAACACCAATGCAGGGCAATCTAGAGTACTAAGGAATAGAACTGACTGCCACATATTAGAGCGGTGCAATGTACTTTCCAGTTTAGCTTAACAGGCCCTGGTCTGTATAACAGTAAGTTTCCAATAAATTCATTGCCATATGCATTTTAAAAATTGTGATCAAACCCTGATGCAAGTGAAAGGTTGCTGGACACTCAACACTGCATAGATGATAAACAGAACTGATGCTTTTGTTAAAAAAAAAAAAAACTGTTCATTTTTCAGGTGTTTGCGCTCTCCACACACCCGTATGGTTGCAGGGTGATCCAGAGGATTCTTGAGCACTGCCTTCCTGAGCAAACACTGCCTATACTTGAAGAGCTGCACCAGCACACGGAACAGTTGGTACAGGTAATACACCATACACACGATGCTGCCTGTGAATACTCCTTTACCCTTTATTATGGATATGGACATACTTGTATACAAAGATATTTTACTGGAAATTGGGGCATTGTTAACCTGGAATTTAAAGTTCCTCCATGAATATGGAGTTTTTTTCCTGCTCTCATTTAAAGTCACATGCTTTATTTTCTAATTTCAGTTAGGAAAGAGTTTTCCTCTTGAAAAGGCCTTGTCATGGCTGGAGAAATTTTTTGGGCTTACGTTTTACATTGTGACAAGTATGCCTAAAACCTTATACAACCCATGCAATTTTTCCATCAGATCACTAGATCAATTGATCATTTCCAGCATGTCCGATCTGCTTCCAGTTGAAAAAGGACTACATTTTATGCAGTACGGATCTCACAACCGATCCCTTTCTCGATCAGAAGCAGATCAGACATGCTGTAAATTGTTGATCCATCCATCTGGAAAATTGCATGGTGTGTATAAGTAATTAGACAGAATGGAGCTGTAGACAGGGTTGGAATAGATTATCCAGAGCTTGTGTTACCATATTTGTATGATAAAAATATGATTGCTTGAAAAATTTGAGATCTTATGGTTTTTCAATCACAAATATACATGCAGGTTTTTTTTTTTTCTTTGTCATCAGTCTTTGATTTGATAGTTTCTCTTATGGTGTACATCTCCCTTAAGGTGGCCACACACCATACAATTTTTTAAATATCTGTTCAATTTAAGAATTGCAATCAATTTTTCTGACTGATTGTAACAAATTAAAAAATATGACCAATGTACCACACACCTATGTTCAATTTTTCTCCAATTATGATAAAAATGATTGGAAACTCTGAGAAAATTGCTAGGGTGTGTATATTAACCACTTAACGACCGCCCCCAGCCGATGGGCGGCGGCAAAGACCGGTCCCAAACGACCGCAATACGCCCATCGGCGGGGGCGGCTGCGGGAGTGGCTATGCGGCGATCGCGTCATTCGTGACGCGATCAGCCGCCGGGGACTGGCTCCGCCCCCCGTTCGCCGTAACCCGCCGGCCGTTCGGAAGCGCCGGCGGGTTACTGGCATCCGGATCGCCGCTGCAACAGTGTATAATAGGCTTTGTAATGTATACAAAGCCTATTATACTGGCTGCCTCCTGCCCTGGTGGTCCCAGTGTCCGAGGGACCACCAGGGCAGGCTGCAGCCACCCTAGTCTGCACCCAAGCACACTGATTTCCCCCCCCCTGCCCCCTGATCGCCCACAGCACCCCTCAGACCCCCCCCTGCCCACCCCCCAGACCACTGTTTGCACCCAGTCACCCCCCTAATCACCCATCAATCACTCCCTGTCACTATCTGTCAACGCTATTTTTTTTTTAAGTCCCTAATCTGCCCCCTACTCCCTCCTGATCACCCCCCCACCCCTCAGATTCTCCCCAGACCCCCCCCCAGACCCCCCCCCCCCCGTGTACTGTATGCATCTATCCCCCCTGATCACCTGTCAATCACCTGTCAATCACCTGTCAATCACCCGTCAATCACCCCCTGTCACTGCCACCCATCAATCAGCCCCTGATCTGCCCCTTGCGGGCAATCTGATCACCCCCCCACACCAATAGATCGCCCGCAGATCCGACATCAGATCACCTCCCAAATCCATTGTTTACATCTATTCTCTCCTCTAAACACCCACTAATTACCCATCAATCACCCCCTATCACCACCTGTCACTGTTACCCATCAGATTAGACCCTAATCTGCCCCTTGCGGGCACCCAATCACCTGCCCACACGCTCAGATTGCCCTCAGACCCCCCCCCCTTATCAATTCGCCCGTGCAATATTTACATCTGTTCTCCCCTGTAATAACCCACTGATTACCTGTCAATCACCCATCAATCACCCCCTGTCACTGCCACCCATCAATCACCCCCTGTCACTGCCACCCATCAATCAGCCCCTAACCTGCCCCTTGCGGGCAATCTGATCACCCACCCACACCAATAGATCGCCCGCAGATCCGACATCAGATCACCTCCCAAATCCATTGTTTACATCTATTCTCTCCTCTAAACACCCACTAATTACCCATCAATCACCCCCTATCACCACCTGTCACTGTTACCCATCAGATTAGACCCTAATCTGCCCCTTGCGGGCACCCAATCACCTGCCCACACGCTCAGATTGCCCTCAGACCCCCCCCCCCCCCCTTATCAATTCGCCCGTGCAATATTTACATCTGTTCTCCCCTGTAATAACCCACTGATTACCTGTCAATCACCCATCAATCACCCCCTGTCACTGCCACCCATCAATCACCCCCTGTCACTGCCACCCATCAATCAGCCCCTAACCTGCCCCTTGCGGGCAATCTGATCACCCACCCACACCAATAGATCGCCCGCAGATCCGACATCAGATCACCTCCCAAATCCATTGTTTACATCTATTCTCTCCTCTAAACACCCACTAATTACCCATCAATCACCCCCTATCACCACCTGTCACTGTTACCCATCAGATTAGACCCTAATCTGCCCCTTGCGGGCACCCAATCACCTGCCCACACGCTCAGATTGCCCTCAGACCCCCCCCCCCCCTTATCAATTCGCCCGTGCAATATTTACATCTGTTCTCCCCTGTAATAACCCACTGATTACCTGTCAATCACCCATCAATCACCCCCTGTCACTGCCACCCATCAATCACCCCCTGTCACTGCCACCCATCAATCAGCCCCTAACCTGCCCCTTGCGGGCAATCTGATCACCCACCCACACCAATAGATCGCCCGCAGATCCGACATCAGATCACCTCCCAAATCCATTGTTTACATCTATTCTCTCCTCTAAACACCCACTAATTACCCATCAATCACCCCCTATCACCACCTGTCACTGTTACCCATCAGATTAGACCCTAATCTGCCCCTTGCGGGCACCCAATCACCCGCCCACACCTCAGAACGCCCTCAGACCCCAGCCCTGATCACCTCGCCAGTGCATTGCTTGCATCTATTTCCCCCCTCTAATCACACCTTGAGACACCCATCAATCACCTCCTGTCACCCCCTAGCACACCTACCCATCAGATCAGGCCCTAATTTGCCCCGTGTGGGCTCCTGATCACTCGGCCAAACCCTCAGATCCCCCTCAGACCCCCTTCCGATCACCTCCCCAGTGCATTGATTGCATCTATTTTCCCCTCTAACCGCCCCCTGAGACACCCATCAATCACCTCCTGTCACCCCCCTAGCACTCCTATCCATCAGATCAGGCCCAATACATCCTGTCATCTAAGAGGCCACCCTGCTTATGACCGATTCCACAAAATTTGCCCCCTCATAGACCACCTGTCATCAAAATTTGCAGATGCTTATACCCCTGAACAGTCATTTTGAGAAATTTGGTTTCCAGACTACTCACAGTTTTGGGCCCGTAAAATGCCAGGGCAGTATAGGAACCCCACAAGTGACCCCATTTTAGAAAGAAGACACCCCAAGGTATTCTGTTAGGTGTATGATGAGTTCATAGAATATTTTATTTTTTGTCAAAAGTTAGCGGAAATTGGATTGTTATTGTTTTTTTCACAAAGTGTCATTTTTCACTAACTTGTGAGAAAAAATAAAATCTTCTATGAACTCACCATACCCCTAACGGAATACCTTGGGGTGTCTTCTTTCTAAAATGGGGTCACTTGTGGGGTTCCTATACTGCCCTGGCATTTTAGGGGCCCTAAACCGTGAGGAGTAGTCTAGAAAACAAATGCCTCAAAATGACCTGTGAATAGGACGTTGGGCCCCTTAGCGCACCTAGGCTGCAAAAAAGTGTCACACATGTGGTATCGCCATACTCAGGAGAAGTAGTATAATGTGTTTTGTGGTGTATTTTTACACATACCCATGCTGGGTGGGAGAAATCTCTCTGTAAATGGACAATTGTGTGTAAAACAAATAAAAAAATGTGTCATTTACAGAGATATTTCTCCCACCCAGCATGGTTATATGTAAAAATACACCACAAAACACATTATACTACTTCTTCTGAGTACGGCGATACCACATGTGTGACACTTTTTTGCAGCCTAACTGTGCTAAGGGGCCCAAAGTCCAATGAGTACCTTTAGGATTTCACAGGTCATTTTGAGACATTTGGGTTCAAGACTACTCCTCACGGTTTAGGGCCCCTAAAATGCCAGGGCAGTATAGGAACCCCACAAGTGACCCCATTTTAGAAAGAAGACACCCCAAGGTATTCTTTTAGGTGTATGATGAGTTCATAGAAGATTTTATTTTTTGTCACAAGTTAGCGGAAATTGATATGTATTGTTTTTTTTTTCACAAAGTGTCATTTTCCGCTAACTTGTGACAAAAAAAAAATCTTCTATGAACTCACCATACTCCTAACAGAATACCTTGGGGTGTCTTCTTTCTAAAATGGGGTCACTTGTGGGGTTCCTATACTGCCCTGGCATTTTAGGGGCCCTAAACCGTGAGGAGTAGTCTAGAATCCAAATGCCTCAAAATGACCTGTGAATAGGACGTTAGGCCCCTTAGCGCACCTAGGTTGCAAAAAAGTGTCACACATGTGGTATCGCCGTACTCAGAAGAAGTAGTATAATGTGTTTTGGGGTGTATTTTTATACATACCCATGCTGGGTGGGAGAAATCTCTCTGTAAATGGACAATTGTGTGTAAAAAAAATCAAATAATTGTCATTTACAGAGATATTTCTCCCACCCAGCATGGGTATGTGTAAAAATACACCCCAAAACACATTATACTACTTCTCCTGAGTACGGCGGTACCACATGTGTGGCACTTTTTTGCACCCTAAGTGCGCTAAGGGGCCCAAAGTCCAATGAGTACCTTTAGGATTTCACAGGTCATTTTGCCACATTTGGTTTCAAGACTACTCCTCACGGTTTAGGGCCCCTAAAATGCCAGGGCAGTATAGGAACCCCACAAATGACTCCATTTTAGAAAGAAGACACCCCAAGGTATTCCGTTAGGAGAATGGCGAGTTCATAGAAGATTTTATTTTTTGTCACAAGTTAGCGGAAAATGACACTTTGTGAAAAAAAACAATTAAAATCAATTTCCGCTAACTTGTGACAAAAAAAAAAAATCTTCTATGAACTCACCATACATCTAACGGAATACCTTGGGGTGTCTTCTTTCTAAAATGGGGTAATTTGTGGGGTTCCTATACTGTCCTGGCATTTTAGGGGCCCTAAACCGTGAGGAGTAGTCTTGAAACGAAATTTCTCAAAATGACCTGTGAAATCCTAAAGGTACTCATTGGACTTTGGGCCCCTTAGCGCAGTTAGGGTGCAAAAAAGTGCCACACATGTGGTATCGCCGTACTCAGGAGAAGTAGTATAATGTGTTTTGGGGTGTATTTTTCCACATACCCATGCTGAGTGGGAGAAATATCTCTATAAATAGACAATTGTGTGTAAAAAAAATAAAAAAATTGTCATTTACGGAGATATTTCTCCCACCCAGCATGTGTATGTGTAAAAATACACCCCAAAACACATTATACTACTTTTCCTGAGTACGGCAATACCACATGTGTGGCACTTTTTTGCGGCCTAACTGCGCTAAGGGGCCCAAAGTCCAATGAGCATCTTTAGGCTTTACAGGGGTGCTTACAATTAGGCACCCCCCAAATGCCAGGACAGTAAACACACCCCACAAATGACCCCATTCTGGAAAGTAGACACTTCAAGGTATTCAGAGAGGAGCATAGTGAGTCCGTGGCAGATTTCATTTTTTTTTGTCGCAAGTTAGAAGAAATGGAAACTTTTTTTTTTTTTTTTTTTTTGTCACAAACTGTCATTTTCCGCTAACTTGTGACAAAAAATAAAATCTTCTATGAACTCACCATGCCTCTCACTGAATACTTTGGGATGTCTTCTTTCCAAAATGGGGTCATTTGGGGGGTATTTGTACTATCCTGGAATTTTAGCCCCTCATGAAACATGACAGGTGCGCAGAAAAGTCAGAGATGCTTGAAAATGGGAAAATTCACTTTTGGCACCATAGTTTGTAAACGCTATAACTTTTACCCAATCCAATAAATATACACTGAATGTTTTTTTTTTTATCAAAGACATGTAGCAGAATAACTTTCGCGCTCAAATGTATAGGAAATTTTACTTTATTTGAAAAATGTCAGCACAGAAAGTTAAAAGTCATTTTTTTGACAAAATTCATGTCTTTTTTGATGAATATAATAAAAAGTAAAACTCGCAGCAGCAATCAAATAGCATCAAAAGAAAGCTGTATTAGTGACAAGAAAAGGAGGTAAAATTCATTTAGGTGGTAGGTTGTATGACCGAGCAATAAACCGTGAAAGCTGCAGTGGTCTGAATGGAGAAAAAGGCTCTGGTCCTTAAGGGGCGAAAAGACTGTGGTCCCGAAGTGGTTAATAAACTTACAATCCAACACACACCATACAATCTTTAAAGAAATTGAACAGAAATATCTGGCATTCCGGATCGATTTAAATCGAAAAAAACGGGAATTCCGATCGGATTTTTCAGCCGAACGAAAAAAAAGCTTTCGATTTTTTTCGAGAGATACGATCGTTTTCATCGAATTGCTGTAAAATCGGATCATTTTATTGTATCGTGTGTGGCCACCTTTGTAATTTACTACATTTTCTGCATGTACTTCATTGTCACTGGTATATTGTCATTCAGGAAATACTCTGGCCTTGTGTTGAGCCTGAAATTGTTGAAATTTTTAAATGGTATTATTTTACTTGGCTTGCAGGATCAGTATGGGAACTATGTCATACAACATGTTTTAGAACATGGCCGACCAGAAGACAAGAGTAAGATTGTTGCAGAGATTCGGGGCAATGTTCTGGTTCTGAGTCAGCACAAGTTTGCAAGGTATGGCTTGCTTTAAATCTTGATTAATTTTTAATTCTAAATGGACATTTGTAGAACTCTGGGGCCCTTATTCAATTCACTTTTTCTCCTGAGTTTTCTCCTAGGAGATAATTTTTTATCTTCTATTCAAAGGACCACTATGGCAAAAAATATAACATTTTTAATGCATATAAAATGTAGCTAGCTTCCAGAGTAAAATGCACTATTATTTTTTTTCCCTGTGCTGCTATCGCTTTACAGTAGGTAGTGAAAAGCTGACAGATTATGGAGTACTCTATCTCCCCATGGAAGATTCTCAGTATTACCTTTTATTCTTTACAAAAGGCATCCCTTAAAAGGATCTATACAAAGATGTCATGCAGCTTTCCTACTCCTTTGCACACTATTCCTACAGTTGGACTAAGTAACTGCAGTTCAGGAAGTGCTTTTGTAAGGAAACAACTGAGGATTCCCCATTAGGAGATAGACTAGTCCAAAACATGACAGAGCTGTCAGATTTTCATTACCTACTGTAAGTGACGGCGGCACAGGGAAAAAGTAGTTTATAGTGCATTTTACTCTGGGCGGAGTGTATATTTATACATAAGTATAGTAAATGTTTAAATTTGTATAGATAATTGTCCTTTAAAATCACATTTTGAAAAAGTACCAAAAAGTAAGTGAAAAAGTACTATCAAAATTAACTTTATTGCTTGCTGGTGGCTTAAAAGCCATTTTATTGACAAGGTATGAAAATATCCCCGAAGAGAAAAAGTTGAACAGGGGCCTAGATGTCTATATTTTACTCAAATCAAATATATTTAAGTTGGCTTAAATTCCAGATACTGCAAGTAATTTAAATTGGAGTAAAATAAGTATTTCTATTTATTTTTTGCTATTATTATTAATTCCTTAAGAAAACCCGTATATTCCTATCAATTGTTTCAATATAGACAGTGCATCTGGAAACTATTTAGTTAATCACTTTTTCCACATTTTATGTTACAGACTTATTCTATAATTGGTTAAATTCATTTTTTATTCCCTCAGAAATCTACACACAACTCCATAATGACATGAAAAAGATTACTTAAGGCTTTGGCACGTTTGTTAAAAAAAAAAAAAAAAAAAAAATATATATATATATATATATATATATATATATATATATATATATATATATATAAATTGAAAGCACACGTTCATTCGTATTCAGCCTTTGTAATGAAGCTCAAAATTGAGCTCAGGTACATCCTGTTTTACCTGATCATCCTTGAGATGTTTCTACAGCTTAATTGGAGTCCACCTGTGGTAATTTCAGTTGATTGGACATGATTTGGCAAGGCACACATCTGTCTATAGAAGGTCCCACAGTTGACAATTCATGTCGAAGCACAAACCAAGCATGAAGTCAAAGTAATTGTCTATAGACCTCAGAGATTGTCTCGAGGCACAAATCTGGGGAAGGTTAAAGAAAAATTTTGCTGCTTTGAAGGTCCCAATGAGCACAGTGGCCTCCATCATCTGTACATGGAAGAAGCTCAAAACCAACAGCACTCTTCCTAGAGCTGGCCGGCCATTCAAACTGAGTGATCGGGTGGAAGGGCCTTAGGGGGGTGACCAAGAACCTGATGGTAAATCTCTGTTAGGGCTGGTGCGCACCAGAGCGGTTCTTGAGCGTTTTTAAAAATGCTAGCTGTTTGAAAACTGCTTGGGTAATGTATTTCGATGGGCTGGTGCACACCAGAGCGGTTTGCTTTTTTCCACAAACGCAAACTTGGGGGCTGCAGCATTTTTTAGATTTCTGAGGTGTTTCTGCCTCAATGTTAAAGTATAGGAAGGGGAAAACTGCTCTGAAAAACGCTAGATCAGAACAGTTTTCCAAACGTTTTTGTTACAGAAGCTGTTCAGTAACAGCTTCACTGTAACAATATATGAAATCAGCTACACAAAAACGCTCCAAAAACCACTAGGCATGTTTAGAAAACCTCTCCAAACATGCCTAGAATCGCTCTGAAAATCTGCTTCAAAATCCTCTAGCGTTTTTGCGGATCTGCTAGAGGTTTTTGGTGTTCATTGGCCCTCTGATCTCCAGAGGTTCTCTGTGGAGAGAGAACATTTCGGAAGGAAAATAATCTCTGTAGCAATCCACCAATCAGGCCTGGAGTGACCAGAAGGAAGTCACTCCTTAGCAAAAAAGGCACATGGCAGCCCTGATGGTGTGAATGCCTAGGCGTTGCGTTTGGAGGAAACGAGGTACCGCTTATCACTGAGGCCAATACCATCCCTGCAGTGAAGCATGGTGGTGGCAGCAGCATCATGCTGTGGAGAGGTTTTTCAGCAGCAGGAACTGGGAGGATAAAGGGAAAGATCACTGCAGCACTGTACAGAGACATACTGGGTTTGATGATTCACCTTTCAGCAGGACAACGACCCTAAGGGCTCTTTCACATCAGAGTTTGCGTTGGAGAACGCCCAAAGCATACGTTTTGTTGTATGCGTTTTAATGCGTTTTGATATGCGTTGCACTGCAGTGAGTGTGCGTTTTTAATCCGTTTTCAATGCGTTACAGCTCGTAGGAAAACGCAGGTAATTTTTTTTTTTCTTTTAGTTTTCAACTTTCTACATTGTTCCTCTGTTGCATTCTGGGACTGATTGCCTGCGTTAACGGATTAAAAACGCGCATAGTGTGCGTTTTACATTGACTAACATTGAAACGCATAAAGCTAGCGTCGGCCGAAAAACTGCGCCTGGGTGCAGTGTAACGCAACGCACAAAAAGGCTGCGTTTATATGTGAAAGCTAAAATGAAAGTCTATGGACTTTCATTTCACCTTGGGTAACTCAAACTTTGCCCGTTGCGTTGAAACGCAGAAAATCTGCCCTAATGTGAAAGAGCCCTAAGCACACAGTCAAGAGTGGCTTTGGGACAACCCTGTGAATGTCCTTGAGTGACTTAGCCAGAACCCAGACTTAAAAATCCCATTGAACATCTCTGGAGGGATCTTAAAAATGGTGATACAAAACTGGCCAAGGATAGGTGTGCCAAACTTGTGGCATTCTAGTCAAAAAGTTTTTTAATAAATTTGCCAAAACCTCAAGTAAACTTTTTTTTTTTTTTTACATTGTCATTATGGGGTGTTGTGTATAGAATTCTGAGGGAAAAATGTATTTAATCCATCGTGGAATAAGGATGTAACATAACAAAATGTGGAAAAAGTGATGCGCTGTAAATACTTTCCTGATGCACTAAATATACAGCTATTGATACCTAAGACAAAGAATGACCGTGAAGCATAACCACTCTAGATTATGCCAAATTCAATAACCATTATGAATCCATCTGTCATAATGTTCAAAATGTATTATTATTCTTGGGTTTCATCTACATGGGAATTTATTTTGGTGCCATAATGTGGTCAGATTTGAGGTATGAATTGTAAACAGAGATTACAGATGAATGAATTTGTTACTATGTAAATGGTTTTACCCAGTTTGTGTGTGTAAATCTTGGTTTATACATTTGTTGAATTTGGCAAATTCTAGACTGTTGCTTGAGGGCCATTGCTTGTCTTGGGTTGCAATGTGTGCTGACCTATGCAATACAGCACAGTTGATTGCACCCGGTGTCAAGTTACGTACATATCTACCCATGTGGCTACTTGTGTTGATAATCAGTGGGTCCTTTAAGTTTTTTTTTGTTTTTGTTCTGGTGTTCAGGTCCACTTTAAAGAAGGCTATCTGACATTTTTTTCCAGTTGTAATTACAATGTTTTGTGAAGTGATTTAGGCTTCTACAGTATTATTTTTCTTTCCTTTCACAGTAATGTGGTAGAGAAATGTGTGACGCATGCATCTCGTACAGAAAGAGCAATGTTAATTGATGAAGTTTGTACGATGAATGATGGGCCTCACAGTGCCTTATATACGATGATGAAGGATCAGTATGCCAATTACGTGGTGCAGAAAATGATTGATGTAGCAGAACCAGCTCAGCGTAAGATTGTCATGCACAAGGTTAGTAAAATTCCACTGAATCAGATGCCTACATATTCAGTGTGCGTTACACAATGAATTCTTCATGACAGAATTTATATGGACTGAAATAACTTTTGTTCTCCATCCATAGATTCGACCTCACATTGCCACTCTTCGTAAATATACTTATGGCAAGCACATTCTTGCCAAGCTGGAGAAGTACTACATGAAGAATGGTATGGATTTGGGTCCAATGTGCGGCCCCTCCAACGGCATCATCTAGAGATCTTCCTGCATCCCCACTGTATCTCCTCATTTCTGCCCACCCCAAGGGAGATTCAGGGTGTAGATCTGACTTTCAACCAACCTTTGTAAATGTCTTTAATTTTATAACACCTGACATATTATTATTATTATTGTTATTATTATTTTTTAATCAACTTAACCTTAATCCCACTGTATTTCTGTATAGAATCACTTGTACATATCTTGTACATGTCCTGCCCCCTTTGCTGAGCGCACATTATGATGTGTCAAAGCCCATGTGAATAAATTTGCTCACAACAGAATCCAAAAGGATCCTGATATTTTTTTTTTTTTTTTAAAGGCATTTTCTCCCACACTTTTATTTTAAGATGAGTTTTGACGAACCAGAGTTCTCCATTTCTATCTGTATGTTCATATGTATACAATATTTTTTTTTCCTGAACGAAATCAGTTTTATTGTGCAGAAATTGGGATGGAGGCAGGTATTGGACTGCCATTTTTACAACTGTATTTTTTTGATTTCAAAAGACTTACTTTAGCATGTCCACCTTAAATCTAACCCGTATACTTTTTTTTTTTTGCTTTGTATAAATATGTAGTGTATACTTGATATAGATATTTGCATATATATAAAACTTTGTAGTATTTTTCTTTTAGTTTTTTGATGTTTAAAATACAGATGTATCCTGCATTTAGTGGACATAAACCCTTTTGACTGTAAAATTGTACATTTGTAAAACCTCAGTAATGTAAATGTGAGTTTGAAAATTGACATAAACCCCCTTCCTTTTTGGTAAGAGATAAGAAAAGACGAAAAAAGAAAAAAAACTTTAGGCCAAACTGTGCATTTTCAGGATTCTTCTACAGATATATTGGTCGTGATGTTGTAAATTGTAAATTGTAATTTCAGCCGGGCAAAACAAAACTGCATTTCCCCCTTTTCCCTTTTTTTTAGTTGCTGCTCAATATCTAATTTTACATCCTTTATAATTGGATCAATGTTAAATTTGCTCTAAATTAGTGCAGAAATCTTTTTTTAAAACGACCAACTGCAATTATATTTCATGGGCTATGAAATCCATGGAAGAAATGACCCCGATCCAGTTGGAAATCTTGTTAGTTCTTTCCTGTACAGACGATAACATTTTGTTTTGCATTTTGTCTCACTTGTAAGTTGCTGTAACATATTGTCCACTTAATTCTTTGTTTGAATATACAAATGTAATAGTCAAACGGTGTATATTTACAACAGACATGAGATCCCCTCTCCCTTCTTTTGTGTATATTACAAATGAAATTTTCCAAGCACACTTGTTTAACTGTATGTGTATAATTAAGAATACCCTTTTCAATTGCCAGATGGAGCAGGAGGGCAATGGAGAAGGGGCATTATTGGCCCTGTGGATGCTTCTGATTTAGCAATTATTTTTTGTACTTTGTGTAGAATGTCTATAAATGATGTGTGATCTTTATTTTGAAAATTACAGAACTTTGGAATCTCTCTTGTTTGTAGTCTGTCTTTATATGCATTACACAACTTACATCCGTATATTACATTATTGCTATCAATCCATACAGAATTGCTATCTATCTTCTGTTGCCTGTGCCAGCTATCTATCTACTGTTGCTATGCTAACTTCTGTTACCTGTTAAGGGCAGGTTCACACGGACGTTTTGCTGGCATTAAACGCAGTGTTTTAAAAGTAATGTTTTTAGGGATCTACTGCTGTCCCATGTAAGTGAATGGGAGCATTTAGTACAAGATTTTGCAGGCTTTCCTGAAAGCCTGGCAGTTGATCCCTGGCGTCTCATCTCATAAGCAACATGCAGCTTCTAGAAGGCATTTGCAGTTTGCTGGCGTTGCATTTGAAAGCCAGCAAAAGGCATTGAAAGCTCTTTCCCTATACTTCCTGCAAAAGCCCAGAAAACGCAATGCAAAAAGCCATTAAAAGCTTAGCTGTAAAACACGGTCATTCTTGGAAGGGAAAAAAAAACATTGTTTAAAGGAGATGCTGAGCAGAATCCCGTGTGAACCAGCTCTAAGGCCTAGTGCACACCAGAGCAGTTCGGCTACGGTTTGCGATCCGCTTGCGGGTGTGGATCCACTAGGGTAATGTATTTCAATGGGCTGGTGCACACCAGAGCGGGAGGCGTTTTGCAGAAACGCATACTCCCAAGCTGCTGCAGATTTTGGATTGCGGATGCCTTTCTGCCTCAGTGTTAAGTATAGGAAAAACGCAAACCGCTCTGAAAAACGGCACTTTAGAGCAGTTTGCCAGGCGTTTTTGTTACAGTAGCTGTTCAGTAACAGCTTTACTGTAACAATACATGAAATCTACTACACCAAAAACGCTTCCCAAAACCGCAAAATGCTTGGTGAAACGCTACATAAAAATAAGAAAAAGCGTTTCAAAATCTGCTAGCATTTTGCGGATCTGCTAGCGGTTTTTGGTGTGCACTAGGCCTAACTGTTAAGAATATATACACTCACTGAGCACTTTATTTGGACCATGGGACCACAGTGCTAATACTATGTAGGTCTCCTCTGCCCTCTAAACTGCTCAGTTCCGTATGGCAGTGAATCTCACAAGATATTGGTGCTGGATGCATTCCTTTGAGACTAAGGTTGTATACTGACATAATTGCATCACAGAGTTTCTGCAGCTCATGTTTGCTACTTCTCTCCCATTCTACTCCATCCCAAACCACCACCTGTTTTGACTGCTGATACAAGGCTTGCTGGGCTCATGATTGCATGCTGTTGATGCCAAATGTTTGTCTGTCTGCCTCCATAGTTATCAAGCTTGATCAAACCAGGTACATTTTTCTAGCTTTGTTTATGCACTGCAGCCTCAGAGTTGTTTTTGCTTGACAGAAGTGGAGCATTACGTGATTGGATGTGTTATGCATTCTGACATTCATTTCTACTCAGTGAGTTGCAAGGAGATGTGTTCTAAGCTACCATAGTCTTTCTGCCAACTCTAATCAATTTGTCAGTTTACCTCTGACTTCCTCATAAAAAAAAAGTTTGCACCTGCAGAATTGCCAGCTCCTACAGATTAGGTAGGATTATTAACAGAAAGAAGTGCAACTCTTCATTTAGCGTTACTACTATCAACTGTTAATATCAATGGGTATTAAAGCCAATGGGTACCGTTTAAAAAAAGAAAAAGTCAGATACCTAAGGAGAGGGAAGGCTCGGTCCTAATGAGCCTTCCCTCTCCTCTCCCGGTGCCCTCGGGACTGCGCTGGCTCTCGCGCGTTCGCCGCCGCAGGGACTTCGGAGGTCTTCGGGAGCACTCGGGCTTCCGAAGACGGGCCGCTCCATACTACGTACGCGCGCGTCATAGAGGGCGCTCGCGCATGCTTAGTATGGAGCGGCCGCGTCATCGGGAGCCCGAGTTCTCCCGAAGGCTTCCGAAAGCTTCCTTCGGCATGCAGAAGTGGCAGTATTTGACCGAACTGGTCGAATACTGCCACGGGGAATCCTGCGCGGGACCGGGCATCGGGAGAGTAGAGGGAAGGCTCATTAGGACCGAGCCTTCCCTCTCCTTAGGTGAGTATCTGACTTTTTCTTTTTTTAAATGGTAAACATTCACTTTAAGCCACTGAAAGCCTACATATATTTGTTTTAGCATATCCCAGGTTGAAATAAACAGAACACGCAGACAAGAGAATTATCACTAAATATAATGTATTCTTGTGATAATATACAGAGAATATACAAAAATTACATATAAGAAAGTTATGATTAAGATGCCAATTACTAAGATATCTGCTAACATAATTTTATAATGTCCACCAAAAATATATTGCATGAAATACATTACCAGTTCCTAGAAGCCGTTTAAGCAAGAGTAGAAGCAGCCTAAAATTCTGTCTCGTTAGCTATCTATATAGTGTTAGAACAAAGAAAGAAATCGAACGGTACTTATCCGTTAGCCAGGCGCATCCGGCAGGTGGCGACAAAACTCCACCAGAGTTACATCTTTCCCTACTATCCATGTCGGCCTGGAGGGGGAATAGTAATTAGCGCCACCTGCCGGATGCGCCCGGCTAACGGATAAGTACCAATCGAATTCCTCCTGCTGATTAACATACGCGTATGTCAGCACATCACATTCCAGAAATTCATTCCGATGATGTAATGTGCTTTTGGTTTCACTTTTTATCTTATGAGTCATTCTAGGAGATCTTGCCAACTATTAGCTACTTGCTAAAATATTTCAGCTATTAGGTCATTTTCAGCGTGAGAAAAAAGTGTGGGAATACATGAGAATAGTTTCACATCATTACACTCTATGCGAGATATAAAACTGGTTACACAAAAACTGATTACTCATTTCAACAGTAATTTTGAGACTATGATCTAGGAATAAATCGATATAAATTCATGATATATAAAAGGAATACAACGTTAAATATTTGACAGAATAGTCATTCACTTGGCGGTACTCATTTTTCACTCCATTCTGAGTAAACCAGAGATTCCTATAAGAAATAATGTCAGGAGATCAGCAGCTAACAAAACCATGAAATTGGCTTGTCTGGCACCAACAATCCACAAATAATTGCTGAGATCATATTTTCTTCCCATTCTAGTGTTTTCATTAACTAAAGCTGCTGATGATTATCTGCAAGATTTCATACATTGCACAACTGCCACACCATTGGCTGTTGTTTGCATGAATTATCCTGTGTGCAGTTGTCCATGCTGAAGTATTTGTTACCACCTAGAAAGTTCAGGGGTATGTTGTCAAGACAGGAGCAATGTTCATGTGACCTGAAGCATTTCATAACCATGATTTAATTTGTACAGTAATTACAAAACACTGCTGACAAACTGCCTGAACTCACATGATTTGCGACTTGCATGTAGCAGTGTGTTGACTGCAGCAATGGATGCATTGCCACAACGTTGAGCGGTACAACATCCTGGCAACAAAGGACACATTGACATAATGCATTTAGTGTAAAACAGCACTAAGAGTCCTGCCAGCTCAAATTTCCACGTAAATAGTCTGCAGGCACAAGTCTTTTTACAAATGGAGACGTATGAAAGAATGCATTCGGGACCTATTCATGACCAAGTAGTTTTGTCTGTCAGAGAAGTGCATTTTGTTTGTTAAAGCAATCCTGAAGTGCATTTAAATACAAACGTTTGATATTTGCATCAGTAGTGGGAAGTTTGGTTAGTACAGAGGCTTCCCGAGTCCTGATCCAGGGCTTGGTCCCTCTGTATCTTCTGGCTAGAAGTGTGGCTGTTGCTGAGCATACCCACACTGGGCATGGGCAAGTACAGCCTGCATATGCCCAGTACAGGGAGGAGCCAGCATTGGATCAATGGCATATAGAAGGACCCGGAAAGCCCCTGGACTGTTCAGAAGCTTCCAACTACCAAGGTAAGTATCAAACTTTTTGTTTCAAAATTCAGTTCAGGACTGCTTTAACCCCTTCCCAACCACCTAATGCCGATAGGCATTGAGAAAGTGGCAGCCCCAGGACCGCCTAACGCCAAAAGGGGTCAAGTCCTGGGCAGGGTTTTGCAGGAGATCATGCACGCATATCCCCGTTTGAATGACGCTCCATCATCAGTCATATGCTAGTTACACACTGAGATTTTCTGGCCGATTTACTGTCCGATCGATTATGTCCAACATGTCTGAACTGCTTTCCGATCGATTTCTGTTCATTTCAATAGGAAATCGATCGAAAAATGCTCGGAAATCGATCAGAAAGCAGATTGCACATGTTGGAAGTAATCGATCTGACAGTAAATCGGCCAGAAAATCTCAGTGTGTACCCAGCATAACAGTGGCGATCGCTGCTATTAGACTGTTAGACTGTGTGTAACCGTCTATTTACATTGTACAGCGCTGTACTAGGGACAGCTGTGTCACTCGGCTGTCCCCTGGAGAGGCTCAGAGAGCGATCGGCTCTCATAGGCATCAGCTTTTATTGGCTGGGAGGAGGAAGACATTAAAAAAAAAATGTATTCAAAATTAAGAAAATTAATTAAAAAAAAGGGAAAAAATTGAAAACTGGCTGCAGCGATCAGAGCCCACCAACAAAGCTATGTTGGTGGGCAGAAAAGGGGGGGGGTGTCATTTGTGTGCTTAGTTGGATGGCTCTGCAGCTAGCATTTAAAGCTGCAGAGCACTAAATTGTAAAAAAAATAGCCTGGTCACTAGGGGGTGTAAGCCTATGGTCCTCAAGTGGTTAAATGTAGCAGAGCGGGAGAAGGCAGCACTCCACAGGCTCAAACTTGCATTCAAAAGTTTGAGCAACTCGCGCACTCCTTCCTGTGTTCTCTTGTCCTCTTCCAGCGCACGTACTCCGTGACCTGGTGGTGAGCATGCACATGCCACTGAGTCAGAAGAATGTCTTGATAAAATCTATTAAAAAAGTCAATAGAATCAGATAAGATGTCAATCAGAGAAAACCCATTTGTGAACATGCCAGGCTGCATGTTGCTGCCATTCCATTGGCAGTAATGACTGAAATATGTGAGACTGTACAGGAACATTCTCCATATAGCCCAAATTTAGCACTGCTTGATTTCTGTAATTTTTCTTGCATTTCTCTTGCTGTGAAACTTTTTATACAGAGGAAACATGAAAAATTTGACTATCGTGCAAAAGTCATTTATTTCAGTAATTTAACTTAAAAGGTGAAACTAACATTTTTTTGCCACCCAAGGCCCACTATCACAAACTGCCCCCGGCCCAACGCCATTTTAAACTCCCCCCAGCACTGTAGGGATTCGATTGTAGGCTCCTCTGAGGACAGTTAGCGACATGATGGCAGGGATTAGATTGTAAGCTCCTTGGCGGGCGGCACATTTGGTGAGTGACAGGCAGCTCAGAGATTATTGTAGTGCCTGTTTGCTGCCTCTTCATCCCCTGAGTGCTAGATCCGGCTGTTAGCTGCCCACCGCTATGTGTAAACTCTGTGTAGCAAGATAAATGTTTGACGGGCTAACTGCTACTGCTACCCTGCTGCTTACAGCCCGCCCCTTGCTTTCCTGGTGCTCTAGGCCATGGCCTTTGTAGCCTTGCCAGTAATCCGGCCATGCGCATTAGACACAGAACATTTATGTTGCGCTTTTCTACTGGCAGACTGAAAGCGCCAGAGCTGCAGCCACTAGGCTGCGCTCTATAGGCAGTAGCAGCATTGTCATTGTTGCTGGGTCCCCCTCTCGGTGACCCAATAGCATGTATGTGAGTACACACATGCCACCAGGGACATTGTGAGGGGGTGCTAGCACGGATGAAAATAGGACACAAGACTAGGAGGAGTGCGTGGGCCAAAGAGGGGAGTGTGTTCCATTGCTGTTAAACCCTGCAGGGGGGGGGGTTGTTGGGCGCGCACAGGAATTGCTATTAGCCTGAGGATGGCTAAGAGGCAGCTGGGGGAGACCTCAGCCCATATACACAGATTCCCCCCCCCCCCCCCGTTCATCTAGGAATGCTTGGACCTGACAACCATAATGCCATAATGTGGTGGTACACCGCCACGTTATGGGTGTCAGGTCTGAGCATTCCTAGATAAACAATTTCCTGTAAAGTGGATTGGTCGTTGTGGGCCAGTTGAATGGCCCCCAAGGTCTCCCGATCTGACCCCCTTAGACTTTTATCTTTGGGATCATCTGAAGGCAATTGTCTATGCAGTGAAGATGTGCAGCACCTGAAACTACGGATACTGGAAGTTTGTGCTAGCATTTCTCCTGTGGTGTTGCTATCAGTGTGTGAAGAGTGGGAGAAGAGGGTTGCATTGACAATCCAACACAACGGGCAGCACATTGAACACATTTTTTAAGTGGTCAGAAACTTGTAAAGAACTCATGAAATAGTTACTCTAAAACCAGGCACACCATTGTTTTTCTTGTGAAATTACCAATAAGTTTGATGTCATATGACCCTCTTCCTATTGGAAAAACAAAAGTTGGGTTCAAAATGACTGACTTCAAAATGGTCACTACTCATCTTGAAAAGTCCCCCCCCCCCGACTCACATATACTAATGTGCCACAGACAGGAAGTTAATATCACCAACCATTCCCATTTTATTAAGGTGTATCCGTATAAATGGCTCACCCTGTAGTTCTAAAAGACAAACGTGCTTTTCTCCTGGTGGACTTAAAGGGGAACTGAAGAGAGGTATATGGAGGCTGTCATGTTTATTTCCTTTTAGACAATACCAGTTGCCTGGCAGCCCTGCTGATCCTCTGCCTCTAATACTATTAGCCATAACCCCTGAACAAGCATGCAGCAGATGAGGTGTTTCAGTGGTTCAGACTTATAAGTCTGATCTGACAAGACTAGCTGCATGCTTGTTTCTGGTTTTAATCAGATAATACTGCAGAGAAATAGACCAGCAGGGCTGCCAGGCAACTGGTATTGATTAAAAGGAAATAAACATGACAGCCTCCATATACCTCTCGCTTCAGTTCCCCTTTAAAGCACCAGAGCTGCAGCCACTAGGATGCGCTCTATAGGCAGTAGCAGTGTTAGGGAGATTTGCCTAAGATCTACTGAATAGGTGCTAGCTTACTGAACAGGCAGAGCCAAGATTCTAACCCAGGTCTCCTGTGTCAGAGGCAGAGCCCCTTAACCATTACACTATCTACACAACGACGAGACATCGCCTCCCTTGCCACTAGAATTCCACTTCAGATTTCTTCTTTTGAAGAAGTGGGATTTCCACATTCTTGGTTTGGTAAGGTACATTTTTTTTTTTTTATTAAAGCAATTTCTGCCCTTGTCAGATATTTGTCTTTCTGTAGTGATACCAGCTGGTCCAGGTCAAATGCTCAGGCAGTTTGTGCAGGAACATCAGCTTGTGATTTCAGGAGGTCATTACGTGGGCAAACATCCAAAGGACAAGCTTCTGCCATTCCTAAATGATGTGCACTTCACAGGCTTTGTTGTGCTTCATGGGCTATTAGACGTCAGGCAGCCATAGCATATATCTTAAAAGTGACAATGTGGTGGTCCACCAACATTTTCATCAAGCTGTACAGGACTTGACCCATCGGCATTATCCAACTGAGATTCTCTCCAAGTGCACGCCTGTTTAAAGTGGCTCCCCGTACTCACTATAAAATTAACTTAATTATCACAGATTTCACCTATACTAGTTGCAGTGTGTAGGGGAGACTGAGTTTTTCATCTGTTGAGCATCAGGTAGACAGAAGCTAAAGTAATTCTAGACTAATGTGAGAGGCACTACTTGCAACACTTGGGCCCATGTGCAATTAACTTTTTCTCTGGAGTTTTCTCCTAGGTGATCTTTTTAGGGCTCGTTTCCACTATCGCGAATCTGCATGCGTCCAACGCATGCAGATTCGCACATGTAATGCAAGTGGATGGGCCTGTTTCCACTGTAGCGTTGTTGAGGTGCGTTTTTTTCAGCGGTAAAAAAACGCACAAAAGAGCCAACGAATTCGCCTGCGAGTGGAATGCATGCGAATCGCCGCTAATGTATTTAATAGGAAATTCGCATGCGGCTATGGTATGCGAATTTTCATGCGAATTCGCATAAGTACCAATGTAATTCAAACAGGCAGTGACATGGTTAATTTCGCATATACCCTCACCTATGCGAATTCGCATGCGAATTCGTGGCAAAAAACGTGCAAAAATTCGCATCCGCATGCTAATTCATGGAATTTCAACAGCGGTGGAATCCAGGCGATTCTGCACCGCAATAGTGGAAACGAGCCCTTAAACTTGCCAATAAAAAGCCGTTGAAAACCACCAACAAGCAAGAAAATAAGCAAAATGATTTTGATAGTGCTTTCACTGCATTTTTGGTGTCTTTTCAATAGAGTGCTGAAATGTTATTTAAAATAGAAGATAAAACATTATCTCCTAGGAGAAAACTCAGGAGAAAAGTTCATTGCATATGGACCATGGTGTCTGGGACAGGGTGGGTGTATCCTCCTAGTCACAGAATTTTCCTCTGAGTGTCCTATCTCTAAAGCCTGGTACACACCTTACATTTTTTGATTGGCCAATCACCAATTTTACCACACCCATGTAGTATGAGTGTTTACCTACACAATCTACTCCTAGTATTCAATATCTGTTTACCCGACTATTACATGAAGGTGGTAAAACTGGCCCATCAGAATTATAGGTGTGTACCAGACTTTATGGTACATACACATACAATTTTGATTGGTCAATTTTTATAACCGCCAGGTAGTATAAGAGCTTACCCTATGCAAACTGTTAATAGTACCCAAAACTAGTTGGCTCTTATACTAAACTAGTGACCTTAGCCCGGTTAAAAATGGGCTAGGTCTGTCTCCGCGCGTATCCGGCTGCCCACTCGCAAGCTCGCCTGGCTGCGTCCCTCTCGTCCTCCCTGTGTGAGGCTGGGTCCGTGCTGCGCACATGCGCAGTAGCAAAAAGCACGGACAGTTGCCTATTGTTATAGAGGATAGGGGTAGTAAAATTGGCCAATCAAAATGGGATGTGTATGCACCCTAATGGGCAAGGCTATACACTACTGGTAATATTGTGTCCCACAATAAATTGATGGAAATAAAATGAAAATTGATGAATTTGTTTATATACAGTATGTGTATATATGATACCAAAGGAAAATACATGGAGAAATGTTTCTCGGTTCCCTGCCACTTTGCTCAAAGATGTCTTACTGGATATCTCCTTTTTTATATACATCTTGACATAAGAGTAGATTTTGAAAAAAAGACTTCATATCCAATCCCATGAAAAACACTTATTGTAGTTTTGGATAGAATAATAAAGGACTAGATTGATTTTGGAATTGTATTGCTGTCTTGTATCTGCATCTGTGAGGGCCCGTTTCCACTAGAGCGAATCCGCATGCGTTGTCTGCATGCGGATTCGCATAACTAATACAAGTGGATGAGACTGTTTCCACTTGTCAGTTTTTTGGTGCGTTTTTCTGTGCAGGATTTTTCTGCACGGTAGGGCCTGCAGAATTCGCCTGCGTGTGGAATGCAGGCGATTCGCAGGCAATGTATTTAATAGGGGAAATTGCACATGCGTTTTTTGCCGCGAATTCGCACTAAAACTAATGTATATTGAGCCAGGCAGTGACATGGTTAAAATCGCTGATAGCCTGCCTATGCAAAATCGCGGCAAAAATCGCATGCGGAATCGCATCCGCATGCGATTTTGTCAGCGGTGGAATCCCAGCGATTCGCACCGCACTAGTGGAAACGGGCCCTAATAGTTTACATCACCTCATGTCCAGGAAACAGAATGTGAGGACATTTTCCACAAGTAACAGTAATAAAAAGTTGTGTTTTGTTAGTGTGGAGAAGTTAGTAACCCTGACTAGTTTTTATTGCTGTCCTTCATTTCCAGTTTTCACATGAAGGCCACAAAGTTACATGGTTGTCCCAGGGACAGGAAGTAAAAGAGAATCTATCCAGTAGGGATGCAGACCCCCAAAAGTTTCCAACTTCTTTCCACACTATCCAAAACTAAACAAACAACAAAGTGTGCGGATCCTCAGTCAAGATCCCAGAGGATTACACAGGTCAGGGCAGCTTGTATGACTGTGATCATAGAGTGGGACATAAAAGGTCTTCCTGGTATGTATAATTTTTTATTTCATTTGTATTTTTTAAGGGGTCTTACACCAGATCTATTCTCATTTCCCTGGAAGGAGGTGAATATCTTCCTTTCTGTCTGTGCATGCGCAGTAGCCCAGACTGACTGTCCAGAAGACCCCGTATCACCTGACTTCTGGCGCGTGGCCCCGCCTCCCCTCAATCCTTTATAACTTTCTTATAACAAGAAACCTGCTAGATGTTTTGTTTAGGCTGGAGATCTGCATTAAGGCTATATTTAAAAGAAAGCGGCAAATGTGTTGGGGGAGTTCCAGAGGAGTCGAGATCTCTCAAACAATTATAATGCACAAGTCGTCTAAAATAAACGTACCGTGTATCTCCAACATGCTGTTGATACACGGTACGTTTATTTTAGACGACTTGTGCATTATAATTGTTTGCGAGATTATGGTTATTACTAGTAGTGTACCTAGCCTATATTATTCTTAATATTTTTTCATCAGCCTGCCCTTTGATAACATGTAAACCACTCCAAAACACTTTCTGATAAACATGATTCTATTTAGGTTAGGGGCAATAGAAATCACATGGCCCCATAGAAAAGTTTTGGTGTCACCCTCTTTAGGAAGCCTGAATTAGTGCCCCCACCCTTCCGTATAGGTAGCCAGAAGAAACCCCTCCGCAGTTACAAATTTTATTAGCCATCCCAGTTTCAGGTTATGCCCATGTGGCTGCCACATTGATAATTACAATATCTTTTATGATTGATCTATTGTTTGCAAGCATGTTCTTGACACAGAGCAGTGCATCAAGACGGGGGAGTTACAATGAAGCCACAAATTGTGTTGTGGCCCAGGGAAGCATGGGGAGGGGAGTGGCCGGTGATTCAGGGGCCTCACTTTGCTGCAGGGGAACCTTCAAGGTTATTTTTGCCCTGAAGCCCCAGTGCCAACCGGCCCTGACTATGCATCATATTGCACATTTAACGTGTTATATGTGTCTTTCCCTAATCTTGTTATTACATGGAGTGTATCCCAATGCCCTAGCCTTATATACTACAAATGAAATGAATGAGTATGAAACTTTTATTTTTTTTTAAAACACACTGGTCCTTTCTCCCATAGCTGATTTTCTTTTAACTACTTATGCTGTTTGCGGCAGTATATCTACGAACTGCAGGACTGCAAATCCTGCACACGGGTATAGATATGCGTCTATTGCTGCGAAGGGCTGCCTCTCGCTCCCGCACGGGTCACCATCCGTTAACCCGAAGATCAGTGAATGGGAACACAGTTCCCAGTCATTGAGTGCCGTCATCAATGAGATGCCCGTGGTCATTGTAACAAAGTAAGTTACACATTGACACATTACTTCCTGTTTGTGTACTAATAATATGCTCAGGAAAATAATGTGCGAGGATATCTCCTGGCCAAATAGTAAAATTACACACATATATATATTTATTTTTTTTGTAAAATACACATATCATAAAAATTAACCTCTTACCACCCACACTCCCATAGTTACTCAAATAAAACACGCATAAAAAAAAATACATAAATAGTTACCTTAAAGGGATACTTAAGTCAAAAATAAAAAATAATTTTTACTCACCTGGGGCATCCCTCAGCCCCCTGAAGCTGTATGGTACCCTCGCAGCCTCACTCCAATCCTCCTGTCCCCGCCGGCGGCTACTTCCGGGTTCAGCGACAGCTGCCGACAGGCTGGTAACGAGAGTGATTCTCCGCGTTCCCAGCCGCTATATCACCCTCTATGCTGCTATAGTGTATATGTTATACGTTATAGCAGCAAAGAGGGTGATATAGCGGCTGGGAACGTGAAAAATCACTCGCGTTCCCAGCCTGTTGGCGGCTGTCGCTGAACCCGGAAGTAGCCGCCGGCGGGGACAGGAGGATTGGAGCGAGGCTGCGAGGGCACCATACAGCTTCAGGGGGCTAAGGGATGCCCCAGGTGAGTAAAAATCATTTTTTATTTTTGACTTAAGTATCCCTTTAAGGATTGAACTTTTTTATGATGTATGTCAAAAAGGGTTTATTACTGATATTTTTAAAATATGGGCTTGTAATTAGTGATGGGCGCAAAACAGAAAATACACCTTTATTTCTCCCCAAAATATTGTCTCCATACATTGTACAGGGGACATACTTGAAACGTTGCAATAACCGGGACAAATGGGCAAATAAAATGTGTGGGTTTTTATCCACAATAGAATGTTTTATTTTAAAACTATAATGGCCAAAACTTTTTCCATTTTTTTTACTTTTCCAGTTAAAATGCGTGTAGAATAAAATAATTCTTAGCAAAATGTACCACCCAAAGAAAGCTTAATTGGTGGTGAAAAAAAAAAAATAAGATATTGTTGTGTTGTGATAAGTAGTGATAAAGTAATTGGAATGGAAGGAGTGCTGAAAGGTGAAAATTGCTCTGATACAGAAGGGGAAAAACCCATTAGTAGGAAAGTGGTTAAATTCGCAACCAAAGGTGAGCAAAGCAATAATTAGGGTTTAGAAATACAATGTACCCAATGTTTTGAATTGGTACATTGATTTATACAGATCTGTATATGATCACACAAAAAGGACAGAGACGGGGGACTTTGTTTCTAAAAAAGAAGGACTTGTCATTTAACCAGTACAGCTGGCTGCTACATGGGCTCTTTTAAAGGGAAACTGGGGTGAGAGGCATAGGGAGGATGCCATATTTATTATTTTTTAAGCAATACCAGTACCTGGCTGTCCACCTGATTTTGTGTCCCTAATAATTTTAGCCATAGACCCTGAACAAGCATGCAGCAGACCCAGGTACTCTGCCTCGGGGGATTTGTTAGGTTTTGACTCAGACACTACTTATGCCAAAAAAATCAACAAGGCTGCCAGGCAACTGGAATTATTTACAATGAAATAAATATGGCAGCCTCCATATCCCTCTCAACTCAACTCGGTTTCCCTTCAAGTTAACTAGGAGTCCGAAAACAAATTTGCAGATCGGGTGTAAAAAAATCTCCACCGGCTGCTGGCGTGTGCCTCAGCTCTACTGAATCGGTTTACCAATGAATTGCAAATCAAAAAGCAATAATAAAACCAGCAGCTTCCGTAATCTTTCCGTGTCAGAGGTTAAGGTTTCACAGAGGTGATAGGGTTAACAACTGTGTGTGTCGTAAGCGCGCCGTATCTCCTATGGGCGTGCAGGGACGTAGTGACGTAATAGGATTGCTTGACGGCAAGATGGCGGCTCCCGAGGCTGGTGGTTCTTCGGAAGACCTGTTCTCAGTATTTTATACCGAGGTGAGGTGACTGATGTTGTGGGGAGGCGGGCCTGATGAGAGGTTTTCCCTCGCTTTGTTCGGTAGTGGGCTATGAGCCGAGTGTTCCACAGAAACAGCGGGAGCTATCCATAGCTAAAGTGATTACGTGTTGCATCAGAGTGAAGGGTGCTTTTCTTCTGTCTTATGCATAGCTCTGACTGGTTACTCTTCTTATTGAGGCCCGTACTCCATAAAGCCCAACAGTACCCAGACTTGTCTGTCTAGGTCATCATTGCACGAATGAAGGAAAATAAGAAATGGCCAGCGTTGCATGCTTGTTCAGGGTGTATGGCTAATGCTGGGCATACACGGCGTCGAGGGAGGCTTATCAATTGAGCCTGATGGCTCGATTAATAATATCCAACGTGTTCGATCCCCGCGGGGATCGATTCCGTGCTCGATCCCCGCAGGCGGACAATAGCGGCGGATTGAGCGGAAGATAAGCGCCGGGGGAGGCGATCCGGCGGCTAATCGAGCCACTGGATCAACGTGTGTATGCCCAGCATTAGGCTCAACACACACCATACACTCTTGGTTATTTAATCTTGCCACTTTCATGTAGTATAAAGCCTTATCAACACTCGTAGATGAGGCTCCGATCCGGTGGCTTGATTAGCCGCCGGATCGCCTCTTCCGCATCCCCGCCCGCCTGCGCATGCGACGGATACGATTCCCCGCTCGCCGGCGCCGCTTATCTTCTGCTCGATTCTCTGCCATTGTCCCCTCGCGGGGAACGAGCAGGGAATCGGCGGTGGGGAGATCCGTCCTGTCGGATCTTATCAATCGAGCCGCATCAGCGGCTCGATTGATAAGGAAGATGCGGCTCGATTGATAAGGAACATCGGAGCCTCATCTACACGTGTAGATGAGGCTTTAGAGCTTATCAATCATTCAAGGTATTTTCAATCTGTTGGCCCTTATACTACATAGATTTGGTAAATCTGTACAACCTAGATTGTGTGGTGTGTGTTGAGCAGTATTAAAGTCAGAGGATCAGCAGGATTACCAGGCAATGCATTGTTTTAAAGGAAATAGTTAGTTTCCAAATGTCTCTCATCTCTGGTGCTGCAGCTGTTTCTGATTTGGCCGTAGCACCTGCACTGCTTCAAAGCAGCAGCCCAAATCGTCTAGCCATGCATGGATATAGTGATTCGGGTGCTTGCCGTGGGAAACTGCACAAATCGATAAAGGATTGCACACCACCAGGGAGGTGCTGGGACCCATAAAAGTCATGCAGAAGAATCCAAAAGGTCTGCACACTCAAGGAATCAAATTCCCGATTTTATTCAAAGTGACACAATTCCATTCCATACACCAACAATGTTTCGGGGCCCCTTGGGGTCCCTTTTGTCAAGGCAACACAGACAGAATGGTGTTACATAGTTACATAGTTATTGTAACTATGGAACACCATTCTGTCTGTGTTACCTTGACAAAGGGGACCCCACGTTGCCCCGAAACTAATCTTTGGTGGATGGAATGGTGTCTGTGTTGCCTTGACAAAGGGGGGCCCCAAAACAAATCGTTGGTGTATGGAATGGTGTCTGTGTTGCCTTCAAAAAGGGGACCCCATGGGGCCCCAAAACGAGTTGTTGGTGTATAAAATGGAATTTTCACTCTGAATAAAATCTGGAATTTGATTCCTTGTGTGTGGACCTTTTCCATTCTTCTGTGGGGAAACTGCAGCATGTCATCCAGAATCCCATGGCATTCCACTGCTTGCTTTCCCGCCCAACTCCCCGGTGAGGAAACTGCGGCTTCAGCATTGATCTGCAGCTGGTTAAAATGGGCTCTAAGGGCAAATTCTGGCGCTATTCTACTTGAGGAACCAGTCGGGAACTTCATAGATAACCGTTCTCCAATACCAGCACTCTCTACAATGCGAAGTGTTGATATTGGGCAAATATTGTTGCCATAGTTTACTACAACCTAACCATAACCTAGACATTTTAGAGGTTGCTGTCCACCCTATCACATTAGTGGATTTACCCTATGAGGTTTCCCACTGGGTCCCCTCAAGTAGAGTAGCGCCCAAATTCTTCTGTGGCTAAGACTTTGTGCTTTGTTTTGCCCTTCATAGCATAAGGTTATTGGTAAATATTTCAGCTTGATTATCTGTGTTTGCTTGCTCATAAAAACACAGCTAGTGTCATTTTGTTGCCAAAGGATTAGCACACTATAAAAATTGTGGGAGCAATATCATTATGGTGCCCATACACGATACAATAAAAACGTTCGATTTTCCCGTTTATTCGATCTAAATGATCGAATTGAATGAAAGTTGAAAATATTTTTTTTTTTTTTTCGATCAAGAAATTCGAACGATTATCCCGTTTTTTCGGGAAAAATTATTGGACATGCTGGAAAAATCTTTATATTCGATCTAACAGAATAATCGAACTAAATTATCTAATTGAAAAATTGTACCATGTATGGCCAAGGTGGCCATACATGGTACAATTTTTCAGTTAGATAATTTAGTTCGATTATTCTGTTATATCGAATATAAAGATTTTTCCAGCATGTCCAATAATTTTTCCCGAAAAAACGGGATAATCGTTCGAATTTCTTGATCGAAAAAAAAAAAAATATTTTCAACTTTCATTCAATTCGATCATTTAGATCGAATAAACGGGAAAATCGAACGTTTTCATTGTATCGTGTATGGGCACCATTAGTCTTATCCACACAGCTGCAAGCTCTATGTTGCTTAAAGGGGCACTACAGCGAAAAACTGTAAAATTTAAAATATGTGCAAACATATACAAATAAGAAGTACATTTTTTCCAGAGTAAAATGAGCCATAAATTACTTTTCTCCTATGTTGCTGTCACTTACAGAAGGCAGTAGAAATCTGACAGAAGTGACAGGTTTTGGACTGGTCCATCTCTTCATAGGGGATTCTCAGCAAGGCTTTTATTCTTTATAAAGATATTCCCGAAAAAGGATTTAAACAATGATGCTGGCCAGCTTCCCTGCTCCCTACACAGTTTTTTGGCAGTTGGACAGAGCAACTGCCATTCACTAAGTGCTTTTGAAAATAAATATATTCCTGAGAATCCCCTATGAAGAGATGGACTAGTCCAAAACCTGCCGCTTCTGTCAGATTTCTACTACCTACTGTAAGTAACAGCAACATAGGAGAAAAGTAATTCATGGCTCATTTTACTCTGGAAAAAATGTACTTCTTATTTGTATATGTTTGCACATATTTTAAATTTTACAGTTTTTCGCTGTAGTGCCCCTTTAACCACTTTGCCTTACAAAGTTGAAGAAACATCAGTTGTGTACCACTGCTGTCTGCAGCCACCCACGCTGCACTTCCGTTTGTACTAAGCAAAGAATTGGCAGATCCTATAAACATTTGCTAGATATTTTGATGGTACCATGGTATAAAAGGGGCCTAAGGGCCCGTTTCCACTAGTGCGGTGCGAATCCCTGGGATTCCACCGCTGACAGAAACGCATGCGGATGCGATTCCGCGTGCGTTTTTTGCCGCGATTTCGCGTGCGAATTCGCATAGGCAGGGTCTATGCGAATTTAACCATGTCACTGCCTGGTCCAATTTGTATTACTTTGCGTGCGAATTCGCACGCGAAATCGCGGCAAAAAACGCACGCACGTTTTCCCTATCAAATACATGGGCTGCGATTCGCCTGCATTCCTCAAGCAGGCGAATTCTGCAGGCCCTACCGTGCAGAAAAATTCTGCACATAAAAACGTGCGTTTAAAAAGACAAGTGGAAACAGTCCCATCCACTTTCATTGACTAAACGAATTCGCATGCAGGCCACGCATGCGAATTCGTCCTAGTGGAAACGAGCCCTAAAAGAAAATAAATGTATTAGCCTCCATATGTCTCACATCAGGTGAGCTCCACAGCTTCTTTAGAATGTTTGCTTTTTCTGGCCCAGTGACCTCTTGGAGTTACATGTGCAGTTTTCTTTCCTAGCCAAGCATTTTGAAGTCTGTTAAACTCGAGCTTTTGTTAAGGGTGAGCAACTTATTAGCTTCCAGTAAGTACTTATGCAAAGAGTAGAGATTGTGGAGGAGATGCAAATAATTCAGGATTGCATACATATTTCAAGTAGATTGCATGTAGCTTGTAATTGGGTCAGTTCATTTGATTGAACCAGCTTCAAGTCACACATAACTTGCATGAAATTTCCGTGCAAGTGGAAATTAGTTGGATTTTGTTCACCATGCTTCACAGTCCTCTGAATTTGTAGCTACTATGTAAACTAATTGTACTTTTTTCCCTTTAGGTTAAACAAATTGAAAAAAGGGACTCTGTCCTCACCCCAAAGCAACAGATTGAAAGACTCACCAGGCCCGGTTCCTCCTATTTCAATTTGAATCCTTTTGAGGTAATACTAATCTTGGGGATGGGGGGGGGGGGGGGGGAAGGAAAGGTGGGTGGAAGTAGCAGAGCCTCTCATTGCAGTCATATTGGGTCTGGCTGTGTCTGCACAGGTGCATGCTTTGTAAGAGCATTCACCACTAGAACCTAGTGCCAAACCCATACTCCCTTCATTTGGATTTATTATTCCCAAAAATGGCATAATCCTTTGGTTATAGCAATTTTTGTGTGTGAATGTGCTATTGTGGTATCCTAGCACTTAAGACTACCTACCTTTAAATATGCCCATCCTGACCTGTGCCATGTATCATGGACATAGCATTTTGATTATATTTTGTTAATTTGTCAGACCTTTATTTGGGATTTTAGGAAGTGTAAATGCAGATAAATGTAATTCTGTGTGTTCATGTGTTTGTACAATGTGCTCCTAATGCTGGGAATGCACAAGATGTTTCAGAAGATATACTATCCGATCAATTTTTAGATCGGATCTGTCGGAAATTATCTATCGAACCATCTATCTTCCAAAAAAATCTCATGGTGTATTCCCACCTTCTTTAGGGAAGTGAATGTCCAGGTTGGCTTTTCCAGGCTTATTCACCCCCATTTATTAATCATTTTTTTAATAAATCTATATATTCATACAATTTGCTCTTTGATCCAGCAGTGCCTTTATACCAAAAGGTGCTGGGCGGCTTATTGTTTACTGTTTTTTTGTTCACCTCTCTGTTTTTGATATCTGCTAACATTGTGTTGTACTTTTGTAGGTCCTCCAGCTTGACCCAGAGGCAACAGATGAGGAAATAAAGAAGAGATTCCGACAGGTAAACTAACTCTAGTTTTTGAAATGCCACTTTAGCGAAGCTTCATCCTTGTTGAGGACTAAGCACTCCATTTATAACAGCTCTGTACAATACTAGTATGAATGACAAGTCCCATTGCAGCTTGTTTATCTCTATCCTGGACAGGCATGTGAGAGTGCCAAGCCTGATGCCAGTTTCTCAGTGCAGGTATTGAAGTGAGTAACACTTGAATGCACAGTAAGATGTCACGGGGTGCAGACCACTCCTGCTACTGGAAGACCGGATCAGCCAGTGCCAGCTTTTTCCAGGACGCCTCCCTCGATAATGAAGTACAAACTCCTGAAAGGAAAAATGAGGCTGTACGCTGAAGGGTTGAAATGCAAATGGCTTGTATTGAGTATACTACATGTTATGGTTTTATTGAGTGAGTAACAACTATTCCTGCTGTGTGCAGATTGTGAAGAGAGGCAGTTGGTACTCAGAGAGTACAGATAGCATGCTTGAAAAGAATTGCAATTTCAACTTGCTATTATTTTGGAAATTCATAGCATGTTGCACATTAAAATGGAAAGGTTAATTCTTAAAATTCCAGGGCTGTGGAGTCGGTCCAAAAATCCACCGACTCCGACTCCTCAGTTTAGGATTCCACCGACTCCTCTAATTTGCATATTACAATTTTGTTGATTAAAAGTATGTAACATGAAATTCGTCTCTTAACTGCCAACGCTTAGGAATTTTACAAGACAACTGAAGTGAGAAGGATATGTAGACTACTATATTTATTCCCTTTAGACTAAAACTAGTCCTTGGTAAGAGTACTTGTAAAAGGTACAAACCGGAACAAAGAACACATATCAGGCCCTAGGCAATGTAAGTGTGGGTACATGTAAGAATGATGTGCAGGTACTCTGCAGGGGAATGAGGAGATTGTAAATAGACAACACCTCTGCGTTCAATGTGCACAGCATTCTCAGTGGATTCCCTGCAGCTTTGTGGGGAGTGCATATGTAGAGTATAGTACTACTGTGTAACAAAGTAAACCTGAGTCAGATGAAATTAAAGTTTTATACATAC
Source organism: Hyperolius riggenbachi (assembly GCF_040937935.1). Classification (NCBI taxonomy): domain Eukaryota; kingdom Metazoa; phylum Chordata; class Amphibia; order Anura; family Hyperoliidae; genus Hyperolius; species Hyperolius riggenbachi. The sequence goes on from NC_090647.1 coordinate 328,724,241, forward strand.
CTGGGGCTTCCTCCAGCCGCCTTCAGGATAATCAGTCCTTCGTTGTCCTCCTCCACCACCTGGATCTTCTGCTATAAATCTAGGTACTTTAACCAGTCGGGTGTAGTGCGCATGCACACACTCCGCCGCCAGGAGCATACTACACCTGTGCAGCACTATTGCGCAAGTGCAGAATGTTCCTGGCTGTGGGAGCGGCATGCGGCCGGACAGCGCTGACTGGCTGAATTACCAGGACTCATAGCAGAAGATCCGGGTGGTGGAGGACAGCGAGGGACTGATTAGCCTGAAGGGGGCTGGAGGAAGCCCCAGGTATGTATAAAACTTTACTTTTCATCCGTCTCAGTTACCCTTTAATTTGTAGTCACCAAACCAAATTTTAACAACATATCAAATTATTTGATTTCATCAGCAAAGGGAGTGCATACATTTGCATAAATCAGCATCAATGCAGAATTATTTCCATCTCATTGACCATCTCTATTAGTGACACAGCTACACATCAGGCTTTATTCTTACAGCATAGATGTTATTTAGTATATATAAGAGATTCCTGTGTACACATCATATATACAGTCACAATCAGATATGTATATCTGACCTTAAAAATACGGGGACTGCTTTATTGAAGCAGCACAAGTAACTCATTTTGATTGGTTTATTTCATTTTTGTGGACTAAGCACAGCTATTACTGTATTTATACATTATTTTTAATGACTATTATCTGAGAAATAGAACATTTTATCATATTTTCTATTTTAATTACAGTTACAAATTCATTAGGAGTCGGTGGATTTTTTCCCGACTCCAGGCACCCAAAATTGCCCGACTCCGACTCCACAGCCCTGTAAAATTCTCTTTTTTTTTTTTTTTTATATGATGGAAAGCGTTAAACACAGCATAAAACGCATAGAAAAAATCATTGGTTTTCAAGTTAACTGAAAGGGTTAATTCAAAGTTCCATTTCAAGCACAAGCTAATTGATGAGATTAAATCTGTAAGCCCCTGCACTCACACCAATCTTAGATGATATGATCTGTTCTTTATCTTTCCATATGTGCCAGTTCCGCATAAAACATAGAAATAACCACAGTGTGATACTGGATGGTGTATTGAACACCACATGCTCTTTTTCCATTTAGTGATCTCTTTTCTGATTTACCACCTTGCATCTAGTTCTCATAACCTCTCATCCTTTTCGATGGCTGCCAACAACATACAGCATGTTTAAAGCACAACTGAAGGGAGAAGTGTATGGAGGCTGCCATATTTATTTCCTTTGAAGCAATACCAGTTGCCTGGCTATACTGCTGCTCCTCTGCCTCAAATACTTTTAGTCATGACCCTGAACAAGCTTATGCATCAGGTAGGTAAAGTGATCTGAGAGAATCCTGGACTGAAAACAAAAAACAAAGACACCAGGAGCCCCAATTGTGTATTATGTAAAACAATTGAAGCAAATGCTGGAGAAGAATGGGTACTCACAAAGGGAGGTTGCAGGCAACCAACCACTATAGGTGGATAGAGCTGCACAAACCCAATTCCTCTCAGATGTTCAATCGAACTGGTCCTGAACTGGACATGGTTGCTCTCGTTGCAAAATAGCTCTAGATGATTGTAGTGGTAGAAAGCCCTAACCAAAAAGACTACCCCTCCCAAAGGAAGTTGTGTGATACAAGGGGATAAGAGGCACCCAGATGATGATAAAACTGTGTTAACCTCCCTGGCAGTGCATTGCTGTCTGGATTTATGGGTGTAAAAGCGGTACAGTTTTTTTTTTTTTTTCAAGAATTTTAGGCTTCCAATTCTTAAAGTGTACCAGAGCTGACCAACGACGTAAGTGACGGGACCCGGATCACAAAGCTGAGGACAGCGGCGTGGGAGCGATCGGAGTGGATGGGGCTGGATGAAGCCCAAGCTATGTATAAAATCTTTTAAAATATTCAGCTCTGAGTCCCTTTAAGTCATAACTCACCAAAATATATCAGAATAAAAGCCTGGTAGACCTTCTGCATATAAATAAGACTGGAACACAAAATTGTTGAAATAATTACATTTATCAATAAACTTTAAAAAAGTAGCAAAACTGTACAAATAAGACACCAGACTATATAGTATGAACATATATACCTAATACACCTCCCGCGTGTGGTATATTTTGAAACCGGAAATGGCACAGAGGGAGACATCACAATCGGGCCAGTAGAAGTGTGATTCCTTTCAGACTTTATTCCCTTTGCTATCAGTCTTAGGCGGCGGGAAGAGAGTAGTCAAAATCCAGACAGAAGTCTGTGCAGGCGGCAGACAGAGAGAATCAAGGCAAAAATCGGTAACAATAAGGCAGAAGCTCTTAGCTCAGAAGCCGTTGAGAACCAAATGGCTATATTGTTAACATCCTGTGCTTTGAAATGAACTTATCTGCCATGGCAGTCAGGTGACACGGGAGAGATAAAATTACAACTTGTGATTAGAGACAAATGAGTAATTAGACAAACTAAACACTCTGTTTACCTTCTGTCCAGTCCATATATATACGCATACATACAGGGCGCATTTCTCTGTTTTCCTTCTGCCCTGTGCAAAAATTCAGGTCCACCTTAAAAATTTGTGCGGCCCCCTGATGATGTCACGCCGCCAGCGCACTGATTGGCTGCCAGGTCCCCGGAAGAAGAGCGGGGATATGGGGTTCCTGGCGGCCGGAGAAAGCTGGAGAGAGGCTGGCGTCCCACTGCGCAGCGCCGATCACACACAAGACTCCAAATCTTCCAGGAAAGCAGGTAATTTACTACCCCGAGCTGAGTTTGGGATTACCGCTCTGGGCTATTTTTTTCTACTCAAAGCTTAACTCAGGCTTACCACCAGGGAGGTTAAAAAAAAAAGGGCATAGTTATTTGGCATTATCCTATCATATCATTTATCATTGAGGTAAGCCACCTCACCCCTTCTATTTTAACTGTTTTTAATGCTGGGCATACACGTCTCGATTTTGCCGCTCGATTCTGCCGCTTGATCGAATCCCCGCTCGATTCCGCAGGCGATTCTCTTATCTTTCGCTCGTTTTTCTTATCTTTTTGCATTGTCTTCAATGCGGAATCGAGCGGTTAAACGACTGGGCCGGAGATCGGACATGCCGGAAATGATCTATCGAGCCATCTAAATGGCTTAGAATTGAGCCGTGTATTCCCAGCATAAGATTTTCTCATCTTGGCGCCTCTTATCCCCATTTTATATGCAGATCAGGTGTTTCTGACATTGGCCTCAATTCACTAAGCTTAACTCCTGTCTTTTAATAACTCTTCTGAGCTGTTTTACAGTTATCACAATTATATCACCATGGTGATAACTGTAAAACATCTCAGAGGAGTTATTAAAGACAGGAGTTAAGCTTTGTGAATTGAGGCCAATTGTCAGATCCGGCAAGATTAGCCACATGCTTGTTTCTGGTGTGATTCAGACACTACTGTAGCCAAAAAGACCAGCAGGGCTGCCAGGCAACTGGTATTGTTTAAAAGCAAATAAATATGGCAGCCTCCATATACTTCTCACTTCAGTTTCCCTTTAACACTAGCATCTGAATGCAGTAATCTCCCTCAACACAGTTTCACTGGTGGCCTCTCCTAGTCCTGTGCTGTCCAGACTATAAGACAGCTCAAAGTGCTTTAGTATGCTCCTCTTCCCACCTCAGGGTGATGGATCTTCAAGGGAGCTTTGCAAGGTTCTTAATAACTAAAAGGACTCTCCAAAGTGCAAAACCATCTCTTTAATAAAAAATGTAAAGCAGGAGGAAAAGAGCCTGGGGGACTGAGAAAATAGAACAGTAGAGATTCCTGACTAGATTGGAGAGCTTGTACTTGCAGAGAGTTTTCTGGCAGCATTTTAAACACACTGCAGTGTTTAAATAGAATTTGGTTTTGTGGCTGACAATCCTGCTATTAAAAGTGCACTCACAATTCCTCAGCAAAACCAAGCATTTCATAACAAACAGGTCCATCTCATGCTGACCTCCCATGTCCTGGAGCTCAACCCTACGCATTTCGTACTGACAAACTCATCGGTGCGCTCCTGATGGGTACATCGGAACGAGAAACGCATAAGGTGTGCTACAGGACATGGGAAGTCGGCATTAGATGGAATGGTTTGTTATATTAAAGACTGCCAACAGGTCTCTCTTCAATCAGAGAATCACCCGCCAAAATCGTTAGGCGTACGGCCACCTTTTAGAGTAAAAATTGTAATTTTGCGTTTCATACAACTTTTTAAAGCGGATTTGAAGTCTATTTTTTGCTTCATGCAGTCAGATATCAACTACATTGTGAGCATGGCAACAAAATGGGGCTTCCCTAAGTTGCTGGGAAACGTGCATTGACAGAGGACTGCATGCAGCCACATTCTGTCATTGCGCCTATATAGATGTAATGATTTTTATGTCTTTATTTTTAAGCAGTGACAGCGCCTTTGCTTTGGGATAGAAATTTAACAGGTGGTTTTGGAAAAAAACTAAATTGAAAATTAGTACCTAGTTGGCAACCAAACCTACAGCCTAAAAGTGTCCATATATCAGACACTGTATGGGCTGACCGACTAAGAGACAGATATTTCTCTGTTAGGAAAGAGATCTGTTGCCTGCCCATACACCATAGTGTTCTCCCCAGAATTTTTTCCAGCCGGGCGCAGGAAAAATAAGCCAGGTGGGGCGAGATGAGAGAATGCAGGACCAGTGCTTCTGTGTGCAATTCGGCTTACAGAATAGGAGGAGCTGAGCCGATAACATCCAGGTGAAGCACACGGCTAAAAGAGCCTGAGGAGAACACTGCAGGCCGATTCCCGGTCAATGTCATGCTGAAATCGGCATCCGTCACCTCGCCAGCCTGATGCTTTCCTCAATAATGGTCAATGTGCCAATATGGTTGCCGAAGTAACGTGAGTGTGACTCCACACATTAACCCATGTGTATGCCGGCAACCACGTGGGCCGGATCCCGGAGCGGGCAGTGGACAAGCAGCGGACAGGTAATGTATAGTGCACTGAACACCAGGGGGCACAGTGACCATTAAGTGGGCATCGTTGGGAGTTTAGTTGCTGTAGTCGCTCGTTCTGATATCGCTCGCAGTTACTGCAGTGCGCTTGACATCTTGCAGCAGGTCCGACCAATTTTGGCCCAAAATTGGTTGCATCATCTATTAGACATGCACCGGTTTTTCATCCTTTTTAATTATAATACTCGAATCAGATGGTCAATCAGCCGCCAAGTTGCTTGGTGTATGGCCACCTTTAGACTGAAAAGAAAAAAAAAAAAAGATGTTGAGTAATGGTTTTTAACTCGTTTTTCTTTCAGTTATCTATACTTGTTCATCCAGATAAGAATCAAGATGATCCAGAAAGAGCACAGAAAGCATTTGAAGGTAACATGGCATATTTTGTTTTTACCATGTTTTTTTTGTTTTCTTTTTTTTCTCCCACTGTGTATAGCAGGGGTCCCCAACCTTTTCTGGCCCGGGTACTGCTTTCCAGTCCAATCACTTCTTCGGCGACCGGGGTAGGGGAGCTGCAGCGATGGGCTGTTTTAGCAAATTGGATTGGGCAGGGAACATGCCTATGTTGCGGGCGTATGGAGAACCATTGGGCCTCAAAACAACCGCACTTCGGACACAAATATTCTCCCAGTATTAGGTAGCCCCCCTCCCCAGTTTAGATGGCTAGATGTGCCCCCAGTGTTATGTAGCCCCCTCCCAAGTCTATATATAGTTAAATGTACCCCCAGTGTTATGTAGCCCCTTCCCCAGTTTAGATTGATGTGCTTTCAGTGTTATGTAGCCCCCTTCCCCAGTTTAGATAGCTTGAGGTGCCTCCAATGTTATGTAGCCCCTCCCTGAGGTTAGATAGCTAGATGTACCCCCAGTGTTATGTAGCCCCCCTTCCCAGTTAGCTAAATGTGTCCCCATTGATCTGTAACCCCCCCCTTCCAAGTTAGGTAGCTAGATGTGCCTTACCACAGTGAGTCTGGTATCTTCTATCTTCTTTCAGTAGAGCAGCATGTGGCAGAGTTTTTCAGCATCCAGCCGTTCAGAGAGAGCACAACACTGTAATGAGAACAGAGCCACCTGCTGACACTCTGCTGCATGCTGCTCTGTTGGAAGAAAAAAAAAAGAGAGAAGAGGACCCACAGACCGGCACAACACAGCCCACGGACCGACAGTGGGCCGCTGACCGGGTGTTGAGGACCTTGGGTGTACAGTGGCTTGCAAAAGTATTCGGCCCCCCTTGAAGTTTTCCACATTTTGTCACATTACTGCCACAAACATGAATCAATTTTATTGGAATTCCACATGAAAGACCAATACAAAGTGGTGTACACTTGAGAAGTGGAACAAAAATCATACATGATTCCAAACATTTTTTACAAATAACTGCAAAGTGAGGTGTGTGTAATTATTCAGCCCCCTGAGTCAATACTTTGTAGAACCACCTTTTACTGCAATTACAGCTGCCAGTCTTTTAGGGTATGTCTCTACCAGCTTTGCACATCTAGAGACTGAAATCCTTGCCCATTCTTCTTTGCAAAACCGCTCCAGCTCAGTGAGATTAGATGGATAGCGTTTGTGAACAGCAGTTTTCAGATCTTGCCACAGATTCTCGATTGGATTTAGATCTGGACTTTGACTGGGCCATTCTAACACATGGATATGTTTTGTTTTAAACCATTCCATTGTTGCCCTGGCTTTATGTTTAGGGCCATTGTCCTGCTGGAAAGTGAACCTCCGCCCCAGTCAAGTCTTCTGCAGACTCCAAGAGGTTTTCTTCCAAGAATGCTCTGTATTTGGCTCCACCCATCTTCCCATCAACTCTGACCAGCTTCCCTGTCCCTACTGAAGAGAAGCACCACCAGAGCATGATGCTGCCACCACCATATTTGACAGTGGGGATGGTGTGTTCAGAGTGATGTGCAGTGTTACTTTCTCACATTCATCAGCCGAGATACCCTCTTAAATGAGTGCCACGCCTCCTCACTGCGGAAACACAACCAAAAAAGCATAAAAGAGCTCCCACCCCCCTCTAACCTCAGTTCATTTGTGTTTCCGCCCGGGAAACACTAGAAGAGCTTTGCTCCCAGTTTTTTTGTTTTTGGGCTATATCCTCACCGGAGGGTGAGCGTAAGAGGGCGGCATGGTACCTGTAGGAGAGCGGACATCTCGGAGGTGCTGCCGCCATGTCTACTAGACCCATGGAGGTAGCGTGTGACAACGGACGCCTTCCTCCTGCGCAAGACGTACGCCGCTCTATTAAGCTTTGGAGCGCACGTGTCATTTCCGGCGGAGGGGCGTTCCTGTGAAGCAATTCCCGGAAATGAAGGGGGATCCGTCTCATAAGTCGAGCAGTGGCGTGCAGTGGCAATATGGAGAAGCAGGAGGCGAATCCGGCTACTGCCGCTGCAGCATCTGCATCAACGTCAGCTTCCGCTTCCACGGCTTCTACACCCGCTGAGGGACATGGTCAAGCTGATGGTGGGGTGAGTGGGAGATGTTTAATCTCCCTTAAGAGAGATTCACCTGGTTAAATGTTATGATTAATGGTTCTCTCTCTCTCCCCCTCTCCTTGTTTTTTACTGCAGACTAGAGTGGAGTCTAGATCTGGAGGCTCTAGCACTGCTAGTAAAGCTAGGTCTAGGAAATGTTGCCAATGTGGCATTAAACTTTCCGCCACTTATGCAAAAACCCTCTGTCAATCCTGTATAGATGCAGTTATTTCTTCAGAGTCCTCTACTATTATTAAAAGTGTTATGAAGACAGTTAAAAAAGATTTGTCAATTGCCTTTGAGAGGTTTAGAGAATCTATGCTGCCCACGAATGTTGAGGTTGTTCCGGGGCCCTCCTCAACTCCGGAGATACCTATGGTCCCTATGGAGAGTCCTGCTCGGGGGGTTGATCCGGGAATACCTCCAGATCCGATTGGACTGGGGGTTGAGGGGGAGGAGGAGGAGTAAGAGGATTTAGAGGGGAGAGAGGAGTTTTCCGAAGTAGAGGAGGGTGAAAATATTGAATCGGAATTGGAATCCGATGACTATTTAAAGAAAGCGGCCAGATTTCTTTTTAGCACAGAGGAAACTAATGAATTATTAAAGGCTGTTTATTCTACTGAGCAGATACCGGAGATCCAAAAGGAACTATCAGCTCAGGATCAGGTTTATTCAGGTCTGTCTCAGCAAACGGGCCGTGTCTTTCCTTTCCATCAATCTCTCAAGGACATTATTGCTTCTTAGTGGAAGGAACCGGAAAGGAAATTATTTATTCCTAAATCAGCTAAAAAGAAATATCCGTTTGACACTGACATGAACCAGTTTATCAAATGTCCCAGGTTAGATGCGGCTTTGTCCAAACATTCTAAGGGGGCAGATCTGTCTTTTGAGGACGCGGGGGTTTTAAAAGAAGCAATGGATAAAAAGATTGATATTTTGCTCAAGAAGGCGTGGGAGTCTGCTTCCTTTGCTTTCCTTCCTGGTGTTGCTGCCGCATGCATCTCTCGTAACCTCCGTGTCTGGATGGATAACCTGCTTACTCATGTAAAATCAGGTTCGGATATAAATAAGTACATTAGGTCCCTACCTGTTGTTTTGAGGTCGGTTGCCTTCCTGGCTGACGCTGCTGTTGAGATTTGTTCGTATTTCTGCTCGCACAACTGCTTTAGTCAATTCAGCCAGGAGAGCAGTCTGGCTGAAGACATGGGAGGGGGACTTGATGTCCAAAAATAGATTGTGTGCAATTCCATTCTCGGGCAGTTTACTTTTTGGCAAAGATTTGAATGAGGTGCTTTCCAGATCTGCTGAAAAAGGGAAACAATTCCCGAGCAAACGTAAAGTTTTCAAGGGAAAACCTCAGGGCGTGTTTAGAAAACCAGTTCAAGAACAGCCTAAAGCTCAAAGCCAGCAAAGGAAATGGTCATTTCCGACTGGTAAGGGACGAGGAGGTTTTGCCCTTGCTAAGCCCAACACAACAAAAGAAAACAAATGACTCTTTGCCGGTGGGGGGAAGGCTCCAATTTTTTCTATCCCAGTGGGATTTGATCAGACCAGATCCGTTTATTTTAAAAATTATAAAGGAGGGATATCGACCTCAATTTTTTGTTCCACCTCCCCCCCAGGGTATTTATAAACAGTCTTCCACAGGATCCTATCAAAGCCAGAGGGCTACGATTAGAGATAGAGAAACTTTTGATCAAAAGAGTAATTATACCAGTTCCAAAGGGTCAGGAACTTCGGGGATATTATTCCCATATTTTTTTGGTAACCAAGTCAAACGGCGAGTTAAGGTTCATTCTGAACCTAAAAAGTCTGAACCCATTTTTAGTTTACAAGAAGTTCAAAATGGAGAACATTTTTTTTTCCAGTAACACTCCAGGACAAGTACACATTGAGACTTGGCTCCTCCCAGGAACAGGAAATATCCGTCAGCATCTCTATAAATTCAAGATGGTCAGGCAGTATTGGATATTTCCTGGCCAGGAACCAGTTCTCTCTGTGTGTGCTCGCTGTCCCGGAGAGCCTGGGTGGCTAGGGATATGTTGGCGCAGAGCGGGCCGTGGTGTAGACGGAGGTCCGTTCCCCTGTGGAGTACCTGTTGCTGTTTGCTGTAAAGCGCTGCTCCCAGTGGATTTTACCCCTGTTGGTCGGCCTGTGAAGGAAGGTTGCGCTCCAGGAAGGGCTGCCCTAAGGACTCATCAGGCGGAGGCAGCGGCGAGGTAGAGGACGTCCGGAGGAGGCGCATAGCGGAGGCGGAGTGCGGAACTCCTCCGGCCGCGACCTCGGGGATCACTTCCGGGTCACGTGACGTCACTACCGGTGCGCCAGATGAAGAGGGGCAGCCGCCCGGCGTTCTCCGCACACGGCGTCTCGCACAGCGTGGACAATGTCGGAGGTAGAGCAGGAACCAGGACGGGTAAGACTGCTCTGCGGAGACCCGGGCAGCAGTGGTGACCCTTGTGGGGGCAACAAACCGTGCGCAGCACAAAGTATTATAGTGACTGCATTTGGGCCGGATATGATTATAAGGAAACACTGTGATCATATATTGAAATGTGTCTACCTTATCTTGCATAGTCGACTTTTGATTCTGCAGCAGGCTGGGATGTGTTTGGTATATTAATACAAAATATCCTTTATACTCAAGTGGTTGGTCTTTGATAATGTTATGACAAACAATTTTCTTTACTAAAAATGGCATTTAGTAATAATTAATGCATATAGTAATATATTGTGGCACTTGCAAATAGACAAGTTAGTTTTTTTCTCTTTCTGTGTTGTTGCAGGGCACTACCTCAAATGTACCTGACCCTGCAAAACCCTCTAAACGGTGCCCTGTGTGCAATGTAAAAGTAAATCCTGCATCAACAAAATTGCTGTGCAAGGATTGTACTTATAAAGTCATGAAACAGGAATCAGCGTCTCAGAGAGATATCCAGGCTCTGAGACAGGATTTGAAAGATACATTGAAGGAATTTAAGGCCACTTCAATACCTTATAAACCAGACACACCTGCTGAAGTTCAGGCTGACCAAGCCACTCAGCCCAAAGAGTCTGAAATAATTATCCCCAAAAAAGCTATTAGCAAAACTAATAAACCTGTTATTGTTTCGGATGAAGAGGATTTTAGTGGTAATGAGGAGGGCTCTGCAAGTTCTATGGAAGCACAGGAAATAGAAAATAAACCATCAAAGTTTAAGTTTCCTGTGGCAGAGACCGAAATGCTTTTAACAGCCATATACGAAGATTTAAATTTAAATAAAGCAATCACTGAAGCAGTTTCAATACATGATAAATTGTATGAAGGCATGGAAAGCCCACAGGAGTTATATTTCCCTGTACATCAATCAACAAAAAATCTAATCTCAAGTCAATGGAAAAACCCAGATTTAAAATTGTTCATGTCCAGAGGTTTTAAGAGACGATTCCCATTCTCTGAGGAAGATTGTAAAATGTGGGACAAGAGCCCCAAGTTAGACTCTGCCTTCTTGCAAGTTAATAGGGATGATGAACTTGCGTTCGAGAATCTGGGCCACTTGAAGGATCAATCGGATAAAAAGATAGAATATGCTCTTAAACGGTTGTGGCCTGCCGTTTGTGCAAACTTCAGGCCTTCTGCTGCAACAACTTGTGTTGCAAGGATGCTGGCATTATGGATGCAGCAACTGGAGGAGAATATTAACAAGGATACACCAAAGGATCAGTTAATTCATTGACTGTGATGCATAAAGCTATAGCTTATATCATTGATGCAGCTTCAGAATCATTTAGGCTAACCGCTAAAGCAGCAGGTATCTCTAATGTAGCCAGACGTAATTTGTGGATTAAGACCTGGCATGGAAGCATGGCTTCAAAGAATAGAGTTTGCTCTATCCCAGTGGTAGGAGACACTCTCTTTGGGCCAGAGTTGGATGAGGTTCTGGAAAGAACCGCAAATAAGAAAAAATCCTTTCCAAAAAAGAAACAGTTCAGAACTGGAAAGAGATTTTTTCGTCAAAACAGACAAGCAGATAGACCTGAAAATCAAAACAAAAGACGAACATGGTCCTTTAATAAAGATCAGAAAAAAGCAGGTCCAAGTTTCAGGACCCCCATTTCACAAAGTAAACAATGACACATTAAAAGTGGGGGGAAGGTTGGGCTATTTCCTCCCACACTGGAAAACTATAACAAAGAGCCCTTTCATTCTAGACCTTATAAAAAAAGGTTATCACATTGCTTTTCGTTCAAGACCCCCAAAGAAGTTTGTGGTGACAAAACAACTAACCTTGCCTCAACATCAGGAAGCATTAAAGGAGATCATTTCAGACATGCTAGACAGACATGTGGTATCAGCAGTGCCGGTAGGGTAAAGAGGCGAAGGCTTCTACTCAAAAATATTTCTGGTACAGAAGCCTTCGGGAAAGTACAGAATAATGTTGAATTTTAACCCTTAAATCCATACATCAAATACGAAAAATTTCGTATGGAATCAATTTACTCAATAAAAAACCTGCTGATACCTCATGGCTTCATGGCCAGTGTGGATCTGCAAGACGCCTATTGGCATATACCAATAGAACTAGAGTCGCAAAAGTTTCTAAGATTTGCGGTGCAGATGGAGAAAGGAATTCAGCATCTACAGTTCCGCTGCCTCCCATTTGGCATAACATCAGCGCCAAGAATTTTTACAAAAGTAATGGGGGAGCTGATCGCGGCTCTACACAGTCAGGGCATTATTATCATTCCCTACTTAGACGACCTGTTAATAGTGGCAAGAACCTTAACAGATCTAGAGGGACACAAACAGATTGTATTGAATCAACTACAGCGGTCGGGTTGGATTGTAAGCAAGGACAAGTCACAACTTACTGCAACCCAGAACATTCTGTTTCTAGGTTTTATGATAGACTCAGTGCAACAGAAAATTCTCCTTCCACACGAGAAAATACAGAAGATATTGTTGGAAGTGGAAAAGTTCAATTCCTATCAAACAATAAAAATCAGACAGATTATGCAACTTCTAGGCCTTTTGTCCTCAGTAGCTCCGGCAATTCAGTGGGCGTTAAAGCACACCAGAATTCTACAGTCATGGATGTTATCCAATTGGAACAAGCAACAGATCACGTTAGACAACACAGTGACAGTAGAACCACAGATAAAGGACAGTCTAAGTTGGTGGCAGGTACCGCAACATCTCTCACAGGGCTGACTGTGGTCCTTACCGATACAAAAGATTTTAACAGACGCAAGCCAGTCAGGTTGGGGAGCTCATGTGGACAAGTTTCAAGTTCAAGGCCTATGGAACCAGTCGGTGACAGAACAGTCCTCAAACTTCAGGGAACTCATGGCGGTAAAGATGGCTATAATCAGCACGATTCATCTTCTGAGAACTTATCATGTACAAATTCAATCAGACAACGCGACGGTTGTGTCTTATATAAATCGCCAAGGGGGAACCAGGTCCAAAAAATTATTATTCCTGACACTGGAGATACTAGAGATAGCAGAACGCGATCTCATATCATTAACAGCGGTACACTTAAAAGGGGAGTTAAATGTTCTGGCAGATCAGCTAAGCAGGGTGCAAGTGACAAACACAGAATGGTCACTCAACCAAAAATTATTCGAAACCATAGTGAGCAAATGGGGGGAACCCCAAGTGGACTTATTTGCGAACAGATCAAACCACAAATGCAAACAGTTCTACTCCCTCAATGTCTTAGACAAACCGATGGCAATAGACGCTTTGTCTCAGAACTGGAATCAGAGCATGGTGTATGCATTCCCACCGCTAAATCTGATTCCCATAGTGCTTCAGAAATTGATGAGGTCACAATGCCAAATGATTCTAATTGCTACGAACTGGCCCAGGAGGGCTTGGTATCCGCTTCTCCTGTCAATGCTTGCAGCCCAACCATGGCAGATACCGGTATCAGAAGATATGATACAGGTGCAGGGACAAGCTGTTTTACATCTGGAAAGATGGAAACTTACAGCATGGTTTCTGAAAGGGCAGTCCTTGAAAGTAAGGGATTGTCAACTAGAGTAGTAAATACCTTGTTAAAAAGTAGAAAAGAGAATACTCGACTTATTTACCAGAAATACTGGAAAACTTTTATTTTATGGTGGAAAATTCAAACTTCCAATCGACAGAAATGGCAACAATTTTAGAATTTCTGCAGGAGGGAGTTGAAAAAGGATTAGCCTTAAGCACAATTAAGGTTCAAATATCGGCTCTATCAGTTTATTTAGACAAGAAGCTAGCGCAAGACCCCCTTATAATCAGATTTGTAAAGTCAATTGAAAGAAACAGACCTATATCAGTCAGGCAGTTTCCAAGATGGGATCTATCCCTAGTGCTACAGGCATTAACATCGAGCGAATTTGATGAAGATTCCCTAAGAATGTGTACACTGAAAACGGTATTTCTAGTTGCAATCACATCGGCTAGGCGCATAAGTGAACTCTAGGCTCTTTCACACAAAGAACCGTACTGTTCATTCTTCAATGATCGAGTGGTACTCCGAACAAGTCCAGAGCTCCTACCTAAGGTAGGAGATATTTACCACAGAACACAAGAAATATTACCATCGTTCTGTATGAATCCAACAACAGAGAAGGAAATTAAACAACATAAATTGGACGTTCGTGAAAATTTAATATCCTATCTGGAAAGAGTCAGAGACTTCAGAAAATCAGAGTCATTATTCATAAATTTATGCAGGTAAATCCAAAGGATTAAAAGCATCTACAAAGACAATAGCCAAATGGATTAAAGATTGTATCATAGAATCATATAAGATCATGGGTAAAGATCCACCAGTGAACTTGAAGGCACATTCCACCAGGGCAGCCGCAACTACGTGGGCTTACAGGGCAGGTACCTCACCATTGAACATCTGCAAGGCGGCAACCTGGAAGAATTTAGGAACCTTCATGAGACACTATCGGCTGGATCGATTAACGGAGACCGATCAGGACTTCGGAAGAACTGTCCTAAGGGCAGTTAGCCCACCCTGAGGTTGGTGATTGATTTCTTGCTTATCATCTCAATGTGTACCTGTCCTGGAGTGTTACTGGAAAAACCAGGAGTTAGCTCACCTGGTAACGACATTTTAAGTAACACTGCAGGACAGGTGGGGGTACCCACCCCCATATATATCAAATATTACATGATATACATGTTATTTTATATGTGTAAAAATGTAATATATTAGGGTTATGTTAGTATATTGTTCCTGTTCCTTTATATTATACTGCCTGACCCTTGGTCCATCTTGAATTTATAGAGAGGCTGACGGATATTTCCTGTTCCTGGGAGGAGCCAAGTCTCAATGTGTACCTGTCCTGGAGTGTTACTTAAAATGTCGTTACCAGGTGAGCTAACTCCTGGTTTCTGTAAGGTCCCTCCTTCAGGGGAAGGAATTTTTTGTATCCATAGATTTACAAGACGCCTATCTCCACATACCGATTGCGAAGTCCCATCAAAGATTTTTAAGGTTTGCAATACGAGTGGAGAACCAGACATGGCATTACCAATTTCAGGCCCTGCCCTTCGGAATAGCCTCGGCACCTCGGATCTTTACCAAGGTGCTTGCCGAGGTTATGAAGGTGTTGAGACTACAGGGAATTTCCATTGTACCTTATTTAGACAATCTACTAATTTTTGCCAAAACAAGAGAGGAGATCATTCGACACAGGGATTTGGTAATTCAGAGCCTGACACAATTAGGTTGGATGTTGAATTACCAAAAGTCGAACCTCAATCCGACTCAGACCATTGTCTTTTTAGGGTACGTGATAGATTCCAGAAGTCAAAGGATTTTATTGACTTCAGGGAAAGTAACAAGACTGCGGGAGGAGATGAGGAATCTTCTTCTAAGTCAGGACAGCTCCTTAAAGGAGAACTTCAGCCTAAACAAACATACTGTCATTAAGTTACATTAGTTATGTTAATTAGAATAGATAGGTAATATAATTTTTTACCCACCCTGTTTTAAAAGAACAGGCAAATGTTTGTGATTCATGGGGGCTGCCATCTTTGTCATGGGGGCAGCCATCTTTTTGGTTGAAAGCAGGTGACAAGGAGCAGGAAACACAGTTCCAAATGTCCTGTGTCCTGATAACCCCTCCTAGCTGCACACGCTAGGCTTTAAATGTCAAATTCAAAATGTAAAAAAAGAAAAATTTGCACCAAAACAGCAGAACGAGAGCAACAACATCCGAAATCCCATCATGCTTTGCACAGCATCAGGGGAAAAAAGCCCGGGCAGTTTTCTTCTATGCAGCTAAAAATGAGGCTTGGATAAGAGAAACAAAGTTCTGATGCTGTGAAACTGTTAAAGAAACACCAGGCCTTTTCAGTACTGCTGAGTCGATTTTTAGTCCGGACGTTCACTTTAAGAGAACTCATGAAAGTTCTGGGGTTTATGACAGCCACCATTCCGGCAGTGATGTGGGCGCAATTCCACAGCCGAACTCTACAATGTTGGGTTCTGGAGACCTGGGACAGGTCGACTGAGTCTTTAGATGTGAGGGTTCAAATTTCAGACCTGGTGAAGCAGAGTTTTCACTGGTGGTTAACGTCCCCAAATCTAGTACAGGGAAGAATTTGGAGACAGGAAAATCCAGTCAGAATTCACACGGACGCAAGCGCCTGGGGATGGGGGACCATGGCCATGGGGCTTCATTCCCAGGGGAGGTGGTCCAGGACGAATGCCAAAAAATCGTCCAGTTTCAGGGAACTTCTGGCTGTGAGAGAGGCACTTATTTCCTTCCAAGACCTGATTGTTCACAATCACGTTCTTGTTTTCTCAGACAATGCTACAACGATTGCGTATCTGAACAAACAAGGCGGTACCAGGGCCCAAGCCCTGCTAAGGCTGACGTCGGAGATTTTGTCTTGGGCAGAAGACAATCTTCTGTCGATAGAAGCGATTCACGTCAAAGGAATATTACATTTTGAAGCGGACTATTTGAGCCGCCACGAGATAGACCACTCGGAATGGGAATTAAACCAGAGGGTCTTCGAATGGATCACAGAAATTTTGGGCGTTCCGGACGTCGATCTTTTTGCGTCTCCGATCAATGCAAAGATTCCTCAATTTTTTTCTGTTCACGACAGTCAGAAGTCTCTGGGATTGGATGCCCTATCGGTCCCGTGGACTTTCAATCTCGGGTACGCATTTCCCCCTCTAAAACTGCTGCCTCAGGTCCTGGAGAAAGTTCAGAGGGAGGGGGTAACACTAATCCTAGTAGCACCTGCGTGGCCCAAGAGAGTTTGGTATTCTACAATTTTGAGACTAGCAGTAGCACCTGCATTAAAACTTCCGATCAGACCGGATCTATTACGACAGGGACCTCTATTCCATCCCAGGCCAGAGATGTTCAATCTGTCGGCATGGATCCTGAGAGGGCAATTTTGAAAAACAAGGGGGTATCGGACAAGGTGATCGATACTCTTCTACAATGCAGGAAACCAGTTACGCATGGTATTTATAGGAAGGTCTGGAAGGTGTTCTTGTCCTGGTGTTCTTCATGTCAGAGAGACAAGTCAAAAATTGGAACTATTTTAGACTTTTTCCAAGATGGGGTGGAAAAGGGGTTAGCCTTGAGCACACTAAAGGTGCAATGTTCAGCCTTATCAGTGTTACTGGATAGGTCTTTGGCACAGGAAAAGTTGGTCAGAGATTTTTTCCGGGCTATTCAAAGGTCGACACCCGTGAGACAAAAGGTGTTGCCCCAATGGGATCTGTCCCTGGTGCTCGAAATACTAACCAATCCCCTTTTTGAGCCAATTAACGAAATTGATTTGAAGTTCCTTACTCTTAAAGTTGCTTTTCTTGTTGCAATTACGTCGGCCAGGAGATTGGGCGATCTCCATGCACTGTCTATTAACCTCCCTGCCGTTATAAAAAATTGCTGCGCACGGCAGGGAGGGTGTTTTTTGGCTTTTTTTTTTTTTTTTGTAGCATGTAGCTAGCCTAGCGCTAGCTACATGCTTCCCCCCCTCCCTGCGGCGTCCCCCCGAATGCGCCGATCGCCGCCGGCGCATTAACCCATCCGGAAATCCCGTTCTGAACGGGATTTCCAGGAGGGCTTCCCCCGTCGCCATGGCGACGGGCGCGATGACGTCACCGACGTCGTGACGTCAGAGGGAGTCCCGAACCACCCCTCGACGCTGCCTGGCACTGATTGGCCAGGCAGCGCACGGGTCTCGGGGGGGGGGGGGCACCCTCTGATGCGGCGGGTTGCGGCGAATCGGCGCGGAGCGGCGGCGATCGTAAGTTACACGCAGCTAGCAAAGTGCTAGCTGCGTGTAACAAAAAAAAAATTATGCAAATCGGCCCAGCAGGGCCTGAGGAATCCTCCGCAGCAGGTTACCCCGAGCTGAGCTCGGGATAACCGGCAGGGAGGTTAAGGACCCTTTTCTTACGTTTTTTCCGGATAAAGTGGTGTTACGGTTAGACCCTATGTACTTACCCAAGGTTGCATCGGTTTTTCATAGGTCCCAAAATATTGTTCTTCCTTTTTGTGACAACCCTTCCTGTGGTAAAGAGGCTGAGTTTAATTGTTTAGATGTAAGAAGGGCAATTTTAGCCTATTTAGATAGGACAAGAGAGTTCAGATGTTCTTCACATTTATTTGTACTTTTTAGGGGAAAAAGGAAGGGGCAGCAGGCTTCTAGACAGACAATTGCTAGGTGGATCTGTGATATGATTGCTTCAGCATACCAGATGTCTGACTCCACTCCACCATCAAATATCAAGGCACATTCTACCCGTTCAATTTCATCATCATGGGCAGAAAGAGCGGGTGCTACGGTCCAGCAAATCTGCCAGGCAGCTACTTGGGCGAGTCCGTCCACTTTTGTTAAACGTTATAGAGTGGACGTGCTTTCCCAGCAAGATTTGTCGTTTGGCAGGAAAGTGCTCCAGGCTGTAGTCCCTCCCTAGGTGGGTATTTACTTGGGTATCACTCAAGAGGGTATCCCGGCTGATGAATGTGAGAAAGCACCAGTTAGTCTTACCGGTAATGGTGTTTCTGTTCAGCAGCCGGGATACCGTCTACTACCCAGCCCTCTTTTTTTCTACTGTCGCAATTCCTTATGACTTTTCTTTTGAGATTGGTTTCACCAGGAGGTGCGTCGCCCCTCTTCTACCTGGTGTTGGTCTTTTACTTTATATGCACTGAGGTTAGAGGGGGGTGGGAGCTCTTTTATGCTTTTTTGGTTGTGTTTCCGCAGTGAGGAGGCGTGGCACTCACTCAAGAGGGTATCTCGGCTGCTGAACAGAAACACTGTTACCGGTAAGACTAACTGGTGCTTTTCCGCCACACATAGCGTTTTGCATTTTGGCCAAAAAGTTCCATTTTGGTCTCATCTGACCAGAGCACCTTCTTCCACGTTTGCTGTGTCCCCCACATGGCTTGTGGAAAACTGCAAACTGGACTTCTTATGCTTTTCTGTTAATAATGGCTTTCTTCTTGCCACTCTTCCATAAAAGCCAACTTTGTACAGTGCATAACTAATAGTTGTCCTATGGACAGATTCCCCCACCTGAGCTGTAGACTTCTGCAGTTTGTCCAGAGTCACCATGGGCCTCTTAACTGCATTTCTGATCAGCGCTCTCCTTGTTCGGCCTGTGAGTTTAGGTGGACGGCCTTGTCTTGGTAGGTTTACAGTTGTGCCATACTCCCATTTCTGAATGATCACTTGAACAGTGCTTTGTAGGATGTTCAAGGCTTTGGAAATCTTTTTGTAACCTAAGCCTGCTTTAAATTTCTCAATAACTTTATCCCTGACCTGTCTGGTGTGTTCTTTGGACTTCATGGTGTTGTTGCTCCCAATATTCTCTTAGACAACCTCTGACGCGGTAACAGAGCAGCTGTATTTGTACTGACTTCACACAGGTGCACTCTATTTAGTCATTAGCACTCATCATGCAATGTCTATGGGCAACTTACTGCACTCAGACAAAAGGGGGCTGAATAATTACGCACACCACACTTTGCAGTTATTTATTTGTAAAAAATGTTTGGAATCATGTATGATACTTGGTCTTTCAAGTGGAATTCCAATAAAATTGATTCATGTTTGTGGCAGTAATGTGACAAAATGTGGAAAACTTCAAGGGGGCCGAATACTTTTGCAAGCCACTGTATAGCCATGTATGCAAGACTGCTTCTTCTCTGCTTTATTTGTAGGTTTCTGAACTTGTATGTGTACTTTTTTTGCTGCAAATGATTACTATATTCAGCTCTAGAAGAAAAAAAAAAGAGACCACTAACTAATTTTTAATCAGCATCTCTGAGTATGATCACTGCATGTCAGTGTCTGTTAAATTTCTACACAAACCCATTCACACTGCTTGTTTGGGGTAGTGATTAGGTGGTCACATGAATAAACACTCATTTAATTAGGAAACGTAAAAAAAAAATGTAATCAACACTCTCCTCTTGCAATGCGACCAGTTGGATGGTAAAACGCTGCTAGAAATACACAAGGTAATTGGGAGTTTAACAATAAAAATAACTATTGAACATGCCAGGACGAGATCCCCGCACTTTAGCCCAATAGACTGCCTGTCAAGTGACAGGCAGCCTATTGGGCCAATCAAAGTGTGGGGATCTCGTCCTACAAAGTCACTGGACCCTACATAGTCCAGGGCGGGACAATTGGAGCGACCGTTAGTTTTGGGGGGAGCGTGAGTAAGTTAGTAGTGCATGCTACAGCAGTAGCATGCATACTTTGAACATTTTACTTGCACTGCCACACTAAGCTGTGCTGCTTGAGCAGTGTAGCTTAGTGAATCCACCCCTACTGATTTCTCTGTGAGCCATAGGTTCCCTAGAGACCTATGAGACCTAGATGAAAGTGGGGTGGACAAGAGGTGAGGTAATATACAATATTCATACCTAGAAGCGGTATCTATTTTTTTTTTTTTTTAAAGGTTATGTAGAAGTACAACTTGGCAAGCCGTCAAAGGTGGAATGATCTAGTAGAGCGTATGCTTGTCAGAAAAAGTGATTTTTGAGGGAGCGTTTAACGATATCAAATGTTGTGGAGTGCCTAGGGCCCTTTGTTCCTGTCTGTACCCTCTATAAGTACAGTTACCAAGGACTAATTTTGATTTCTATTAGTAACCACTCTACAGCAATCTCCTAAGTTTAAAGTGCACCTCTGGTGTAGATAAAAAAAACACAGGTACTCTTGCTTAAATGTTGGAATGTCCCAACACATAGGCCTCAATTCACTAAGATCATGCTAGAGATAATAAGGCAAGAGAAAACTTACCTCCACATGTGAGAGAGTTCTCTTACCTCTTCATTCCTTAAGTTACCTCTCCTGTAGTTAATTTACCTCCTCTGTAGTTAATTTACCTCCTCTGTAGTTAATTTACCTCCTCTGTAGTTAAGTTACCTCCTCTGTAGTTAAGTTACCTCCTCTGTAGTTAATTTACCTCCTCTGTAGTTAATTTACCTCCTTTGTAGTTATTTTCACACGCAGTTAACAGCCTGTCTTTAACTCTGGAGTTATTTTAAGGATTGGAGAGTTAATTTAAAGACAGAAGAGTTAACTTTAGGCTTGCCTGAGGTAAAATGTTTCCTGAATACTACATGCCTTATCACCATGGTAACAACTCTAGAAGAGTTATTAAAGACAGGAGATAAGTTTAGTGAATTGAGGCCATTGTCTGTTTAATAAAATTTACTGGAACCCCACATCAGCTTGGCTCTGGTGCATAGCTCTGTTCTCTTGCAGAAAATGGCCCTGGCCCTTTCTATATGAGACACAGAAAAGGCAGAAGCCTTTTTCTGCAAGGTGGCAGGGATACACACTAGAACCCAGCTGCTATTGGGCTCAGATGAATCTTCTTATTCACGCGACATGCTGGGGCATTCACGTTGGCAAAGGCAGGCTGGGATGGCTGACAGAGTAGTGTGTCCGCTTCCTGGCCAGGAGCTTTTTGTTCCCAAAAGCAGATGCCATCTTAATAGAACTTTAACATTCCAAAGCTTTGGCAATAATGAAATGCCTTTTATGTTATACTTTCAATCAACAAGATTGTTATATGTAAATTAGAGGAGTCAAAAGACTTGTAAACTGAAAAGTTAGATGCTGTTTGTATGGACTCCACAGCCTTGATTCTTGCAGTGGTCTTTTTTTTTTTTTTTTTCCAAAACTGTGGTTGTTCGCTTTTCATACCCTAATTTAGCTTTGATGTTTTCCGTAGCGGTTGATAAGGCCTACAAACTGTTGCTGGAGACGGAGCAGAAGAAGCGGGCACTGGATGTCATCCAGGCTGGCCTTGAGTACGTCGAACATATTGTAAGTTATCAAGTATTTTAGAGCTGCTGCTACTCTTAATCATGAGAGTTTATTATTTAGTTGTCGGATATTGAGTAGTTTAAAATAAAACCAATTGAAACAACCCAGTGTTCTCCCCAGGCTCTTTTAGCCGGGTACTCCACCCGGCTAGTTTTGGTGAGCACCCAGCTGTCCTCGGCTCACCTACTCCTATGTTGTAAGCATAGTTGCTCACAGAAGCATTGTTCCTGCAGTCTCTCATCCCGCCCCACCTGGCTACTATTTAATGCCACCCGGCTGGAAAAAAAATTCTGGGGAGAACGCTACAACTAATTTAATTTACAGGGAGCTCCCAGCTTATGAACATCCGACATACAAATGACCCACCATGATGTGATCCCAGCACTTGCTAAGTCATGGAGTCCCTGTCCCCAGCCCAGTTTATACTGCAGGGAAGAGTATGCGGAGCAGCAGCGCTTCTTTTACCAGCCCTGGAGTGATGAGCGACCTCCTCTCATGATGAACGCTCTCTAGTGTCCTTATTTCCTCTTGCATGTTGCATGTAATTATGTGATGCAGGAGAAGCTGACACTGACGAGAGGGGACAGCAGGTGGAGTCACAAATGGGGAGGGGGGGGGGGGGGCTGGCACACGGGGATGGAAAGAGGCACGGGGAACAGAGGTGACTCAGTGGAGGCAGATGTGGCACAGAGGGGGATGCTGAAGGGGACTCTGAAGGCATATGGTAACAGAGGTGACTCAGTGGAGGGCAGATGCGGCACAGAGGAGGATGCTGAAGGTACAGGGTAACAGAGGTGACACGGGGGCACTGGAGGTACAGGGGACAGAGATGGCAGTGTTTCAACTTATGGACAGATTCAGGTTTTAACCAAACTTAGTCCCTATCTGGTTTGTTAAGCAGGGGCTACCTGTATGTTGTGTTTTGTTTTTGATTTGTTTTTTTTAAACTAGACTAAAGCTATGTACACATGCTCGACTTTTCTTGTTTGAGGCGGCCAGTCCGGGTCATCTCTATTAAGGATCTAGCTTTGATAAGTGTCCCTTGAGGTTTGCTGAAGTCGCTTAATAATTCACACTGACAATCCTATCCATTCTATTTTTAAATGCAGAACAACAATGAAGGGCAGTGTAGTTACTGTGTTAAGTACTACTATCTCCTTTGTGCATAAAATTCCCTTTTAATTTTTCTGTGCACCTGATCAGAAATTTGATGTGACGAAAGTAACATTTCTCTGCAGATCTACATAGTCAGTTTTTTTGGCGGTGCTTCCTGTTTGTTCAGCTGTGAGTCGTTTTAGAGATTGGTGTGGCAGAACCCCATCTGCGATCTGAACACACTCAATAGGCCATAAAGTAAAATCATAAAACACATTTGAGTGCAAAAAGCAGCAAATTAAAAATTACAAATATGACATATAGCAGGAAAGAGGTATGCGGTCTAATTACCAAGCAGTATCCAACACTACAAGTTCAATTTGTGCATAAATTTAGAGTAAACGCTATATGCATTGCTTGCATATAGATAGATACAGACTAACCAGCAAGCTCATGGTGACCCAGAACTCATTGGAGTGTGTAAGGGACTACAATGGTCCTAAAAGCCCCCTTACTAAGATGTTAAGAAAAACAAAAGTTTGCTTTCCTAAAACAGAAAGAATTTGCGATAATTCAGGTTGGAGTGAGCTTGAGATGTCTCCCAGAGCAACACTGCTGAATATATGCAAATTAACTATTGTACCCTTAGAAGCTAAACACACCTCCAGAACCACTGGAATGCAATGATGTGTCAGCGGTTAATTTGTATATATTCAGCAGTGTTGCTCTGGGAGACATCTCAAGCTCACTCCAACCTGAATTATCGCAAATTCTTTCTGTTTTAGGAAAGCAAACTTTTGTTTTTATATAGATCTATCTATCTATCTGTCTATCTATATCTATATATATTTAGTTGAACTGTCCTCTAGCACCACCTAAGGACAGTCTCTTTCCATAGAGTGATAGGTAAGTATTAAGTAAACATAGCCTATCAAGGCAAAAGCTCCGGTCTTTGTCCAGATGACCTTTTCCCAGTAGTAAAAGCACACTGTTTGGAATATGCAAGAAGATGGACGTCCAATCGCAACGTCTAATAAACGTGTACAGCCTCTTGTTAGGCTATATGGGAACGCCTCGTGTAGTATATCCTGTTGAGCACATATCATAAAGGAGGGGATGCCCACGCGCAGTATCTCTAATCTCAGCCTGTTACTCATCAACAGTGGATGTCCAATCTCAACATGTCCACAAAACAGTTGTAATATTTGTTTCCAAAAGGCTCCCAAACAACCATAGCCTATGAAATTTCAAAGGCTATCAGAGTTCCTCGTGTGCAGATAATGTTATTTGTATAGATGAAAAACACATAGCATGCAGAGAGACTGGAATATTGTCAGGCAGAGTTCATATGTGGCATACAGCCTGTCCAGCATACAGTCCTCTATGGTAAATAACCTGTATCTTGATGATCCGGAGTAGCATTGCAGCGTGATAAGCATAAAAGTTTATAAAGCCACTTAGCATTAGTAAAGGTGTTGGGAGGCGCTTGGTGAGTTGATGTTGACTGGTTTCGCCGGACTTGCCGGCTCCTCAGGACCTCTGACCGCTCTGTACCTGCCATTGTGGGCTCTCCCAGACGCCATAAATGGCGTCTACGCGGAAATACGTCAGCCGCGCCATAGTTGTAGGCGCGGCTTCTGTGTTCCACGCGGCCTGGGCTCTAGCCGGAAGAAGAGAGGCTGGCGCATGCCCAATGCGCCACCCGTCTCACCGGCATGGCGGCTGTCGACCCAAAAGAATGGGGACGTGTTGCCCAGCAACCAGAGTCCAGGACACAGCGCCCCCTTGGCGGCGCCCAAGTGCAAACTTTTGCCCGGCACTGGACTAGAAAATGGGAGGCGAAGAGGAAAAAAGAAATTAGAAAAGAAAAAGAGGGAGGGGGAGAAAAAGTATGGATGAAAATGAGAAAATGGAGTGAATACGAGAATGGAAGGAAAAGAAAAGGGTAAATAAAGGATAGGAAGGTAAGGAAAATGGGAAGGAAATAAGAGGTCCAGATTGGTATACTGCGTACCCCGCAGGCACTGGTGAGCACTACCAGACCTAAAAGGGAGAGCACACAGTAATCTATATCTACTACATTTTAAACATAGCATGGACTTCTATATCACTACAGTATACATAAACTAATTTTATTTCATATCAATACATATCAAAGTAATTTTGAAAAAATGTATAGTAACTATAATACAAACTTAACCCCATGACCAAGCAAGGTCAAAATAAGGCCAGGCATGTCATGGGTTATGGGTGACCCCAAATCGGTCACCAAAAGGGGAGGACACTCAACCAAAGGGAAAAACAAAACAAAAAAAACCTACAGGAAAGGGGAATACTTCAACTCATCATTTAGTCCTGGCGGACTTGTTGCTTTTAATTCATAAATCAAACTGCATTCACGTTGGAGCAATGCATTATCCAAGTTACATCCTCTAGGGTTAGGGTATATGCAGTCCACTGCACTAAATGTAATCAAATTTGTTGGATTCAACTGGCAGGACACAACGTGTCTTGCAACTGGTGAGCCCAAGTTATAACTGACCACATCTTGAGTATGTTCATAAATTCGTCTGCGAAAATTTTGCGTTGTTTTGCCTATATAAAAGGCATTGCATGTGCATTTAAAGAGAAACTCCAACCAAGAATTGAACTTTATCCCAATCAGTAGCTGATACCCCCTTTTACATGAGAAATAGAATGATTTTCACAAACAGACCATCAGGGGGCGCTGTGTGACTGATTTTGTGCTGAAACCACTCCCACTAGAGGCTCTGAATACCGCGGTACTCCTGGCAAACTGCCACAATGTAACAATGTTCACAGACAGGAAATGGCTGTTTAGAGCTGTCTGTAACAGCCAGAACAGCTAGAAACGGCTACATAACATGCCCACAGTAACAATGTCACCATGTAATACATGTCAGAATGTGAATCTGGGAGAGGAAAGATTTTACAATGAGCAAACACTGACTAAATCATTTATACATAATTATGTTAAAAATGAAGCACTTTTTTTATTACATTATTTTCACTGGAGTTCCTCTTTAAGCACATTAATAACTGCCTCTGTGTCACAATTTATAAAGTGTTTAATTTGCACTGTTTGACATGTGGAAAGGTGACGGATTTACCAACTCTCACAAATGGACATTGATTGCATTCTCCACATCTATAAACACCCCTTGCTCTACATGGATCCCCCCGATCGTTGCCTCTATAGTGGCTTTTGACCACCCTGTTAGCAATTGTGGGGGCTCTTCGAAAAACATGCTTGGGTTTGCCTGGAACACATTGGCGAATTTTAAAATCGTCAGGACGTGCCAATGTATGCGTCGTTATAGACCTCAACATATTTGCAGTTATGGTGTACCGAATAACTTAATTGGGTGCCGGAGTTCTGTTGGACCCTATATAAAATTGGTGAACCAAGCTATGGGCGATACTAAACTCAATGAAGTGTCAGTACTCCTAGGGTTGGTCAGGTGGGCTCTCGGCAACAACAACAATATGTATTTATAGTATGAAATGACTAGTCTTAGACCAGGATCGTGGTATATTAAAATTTATTCTTATAGTTCTATACAAAGACTATACAAAAATTACATTGCACAGGCTTATAATCCAGCATTCAAATTAGTGTCTATCATGGGTAAGTAGCATTGGTCGTCTGAGTACATAAAGCTAGTCATATGTCACCATCTCTTAGGTTAAGCGGAGCCACTACAATATAGGATGTTTCTATATGTGGTTCCCCCCCCCCCCCCCCCCCTCCCCAATTGAGCTTTCTGAACCCATATTTATACACTGAATTTTTTAGTATATGAGATTCATCTGATTCTAAGCAAGGCTCAGGGTAGTGTCTCCCCATGTGAATATAAGCTTGGCTTTGAATGTGAACCAACAGTGAATATGCTAAGCTACAAGGTTTACCTTTTCTATTCTAAAAAGCTATGTTAGTTCAAGAAAACAAATGTATTAAAGTGGACCCAAATTAAAAATACAAGATTTCAGAAATAAAATCTATTTTCTAAATTATAATAATAAATGGCAGCCTTTTTTCAGCTGCATGATGACAAATATAAAATATTTTACATTTATTGGAGGAACCCCTCCCTTCCTTTCAAATTGCCGGGATTTTTCCGGCAAACTGGTGGAGTAGATGGTGTCCGGCAATGGAGGAATTGCTAATGGCTGCCCCCAGTATAACCCTAGCTATGAAAAGAGAAGGTTGAAAAGCATGCACTGAAATGATCATAGGTTTGAAGGGGTGTTTATTTATCTTTGTATGTGTCAGAGTGGTGCAACTAAATATTTTTAATTAAAAAAATGTTTGGTTTTGGTCCGCTTTAAGTAGCCATCGGTGTTTGACTATTATATAGCTGAACTCTGAATTGTCTGCGGTGCAGGTATATAACTTTATCAGCTATAGGTATAGTCGAGTGCCTTTATCCGATGCTGCACTTCGCTATAGAGGTTGGTGTTGGAGGATAGTTTTGCAGGTTAGTGTCAGGCTTAGTTATTGGAGGGTTAGTGTTAGAAAATAGGGTTCTGTTTTTGCGTTAATTCAGAAGCAAGGTTTTTTGTGTTTTTTTGGGTTTTGGTAGTTCGTTTTAATTTCAACATTTTCAAACTTTTGTGGGTTACTGCACCTATACATATCAATTTTGTTACTAAAAACCTATACAGTATTAATAATAAAAATATTTGGTGAGTATGTTTAGAAATGAAATATCTAGTGTATTTGGAATTCAGAGTTTCTGGAACGCTATTGATTTGTGATCTTACATTCTATATTGTTTTTATCTGTATCTCTAGGTAAAGGAGAAGAAAAAGCAGTTGAAAAAAGAAGGGAAACCATTAGATGTTGAAGAAGATGACCCTGAAGTTGTAAGTTAATGTGCCCCTCGCCACTCAGACTACAAAATGTCCTCTGTTTTTGATTGTTGGTCAAGATTCGCCACCTGGCTAGTTGTATTAGATTTGGTCAAATGCATTTTCCTCAGTTGAAGAATTTCTCCTGCTTTAACCCTTAGACTGCAGCGGATATCTGTGGTTGTTCTGTGTTTTCGCATCCTTACACCATGGGCATGTAAAGGCATTCTAGTACAAACTACTTCCGCCTGCAGCGGACTTCTATAGGCATTTTTTGTTTCCCAATATTTCTTTACCACAGATGTTTAACAAGTTAATGGCATCCTGACTTATTAAAACGTCCTGTTTGAGCCTGTTAACGGCAACAGGACATTTTAATAAGTCGATCGTTCCCGCCGCTCCCCATGTGTGCTCGCCGCTCCCGCCGCCATTTCCGTCGGGATTCCGTGTTCAAAGATTGGGGAAGAGGACCAAGCGGTCCTCTACCCAATCGCAATGCCTGGAATGAATGGACATGACTGCGATCAGCGGCCACGTCCACTCATAAAACAGGAAGCCGTCAGTGTAGTTAAATGTAAAAAAAAAAAAGAAGCGGTTTAAAAAAAAATACATAAATAGTTGCCTAGGGGCTCAGCTTTTTTTAATCTATATTTTGAGGGAAAATTACTTTTACTTACTACATGGGGCTTGTAATTATGGACCAGACAAAAAAAAAACAGAAAAACACCTATATTATCAAATAATGTCGCCATACATTGTGATAGACATCATTTAACCACTTGCTGACCGCGCACTCATACCGCGCGTCGGGAAAGTGGCAGCTGCAGGACCAGCGGCGCAGTTCTGCGTCGCCGGCTGCAGGCTAATTAATCAGCAGCCGCTCGCGCGAGCAGCTGCTTCCTGTCAATTCACGGCGGGGGCTCCGTGAATAGCCTGCGGGCCGCCGATCGCAGCTTGCAGGCTAAATGTAAACACAAGCGGAAATAATCCGCTTTGTTTACATTGTACGGCAAGGCAGATCGGCGATCCCCGGCCAATCAGCGGCCGGGGATCGCCGCCATGTGACAGGGGACGTCCTGTCACCGGCTGCACAGGACGGATAGCGTCCTATGCAGCCCCGATCACCAGGGCTGCCAGAAAGGAGAGGGGGAAGCGGAATTTCGCTGCGGAGGGGGGCTTTGAGGTGCCCCCCGCCAGCCACACGCAGGCAGGAGAGATCGGACCTCCCCAGCACATCATCCCCCTAGTGGGGAAAAAAGGGGGGTGATCTGATCTCTCTGCCTGGTGTTTGATCTGTGCTTGGGGCTGTAGAGCCCACCCAGCACAGATCACAGAATTCAACGCTGGTCCTTAAGGGGGGAGTAAAGGGTGGGTCCTCAAGTGGTTAAACAGTTTAATAATCGGGACAACTGGGCAAATAAAATGTGTCGGTTTTATCCACAGGACAACGTTTAATTTTAAAATAATAATGACCGAAAACTGAGAAATAATTTTCCATTATTTTCTTATTTTTCCCATTGAAACGTATTTAGAATAAAAAAAATTCTTAGCAAAATGTACTACCAACAGAAAGCCTAATTGGTGGCGAAAAAACGAGATATAGATCATTTTGTTGTGATAAGTAGTAATAAAGTTATTAGGGGATTAACCCCTTGGCGGTATGAAAAATCCCGCCAGGGGGCAGCGTAGCAATGTTTTTTTTTTTTTTTTTTTTTTTACATCATGTAGCGAGCCCAGGGCTCGCTACATGATAGCCGCTGCTGAGCGGCATCCCCCCGCCCGCTTCGATCAGGAAATCCCGTTCATAGAACGGGATTTCCTGGAGGGCTTCCCCCGTCGCCATGGCGACGGGGCGGGATGACGTCACTGACGTCGGGACGCATTGGGAGTCCCGGGCCACCCCTCGGCGCTGCCTGGCACTGATTGGCCAGGCAGCGCTGGGGGGGGGCCGCGCGCCGCAGCAGATAGCGGCGATCGGGCGGGGCCGGCGGCGATCAGAGTGCTGGCGCAGCTAGCAAAGTGCTAGCTGCGTCAGCAAAAAAAAAATTATGAAAATCGGCCCAGCAGGGCCTGAGCGGCACCCTCCGGCGGCTTACCCCGTGTCCAGCATGGGGTTACCGCTAAGGAGGTTAAAGGGAGGAGCACTGACAGGTGAAAATTGCTCTGGTCCGTTAGGGTAAAACCCTTGGGGATGAACTGGTTAAAAGGCTTTTAGTGCAAAGTTTGGCTCAGTGCCAACTTTCTACTTGAAATATTATTTTTTTGTATATTGTTTTTACACCTTGTGTTGGCTTTCTTCTTATTATACAGTCCAGTAATAATAGTTATTCGGGTTGAAAAAAGACATACCTCCATCGAGTCAACCAGAAAATAAAGTGCAACACTAGCCTGCACCTTCACATATCCCTGTTGATCCAGAAGAAGGAGAAAAACCCTTACAAGGCATGGTCCAACTAGCCCCAAAAGGGGAAAATTCCTTCAGGACTCCAGATGGCAATCAGATAAAATCCCTGGATCAACACCACCGGGCATTACCTAGTAATTATAGCCATAGGGAACATGGAATGATCTAATTGAAACATGTCCTGGTTAATTCTCTATTTGCACCACTTTTGAGAGCCTGTGCACAACAGTTTTATTGATTTCCATCCATTTGATTTTGTAGAAATTGCTTGAAATATTGTCTTCTGAAGTTTTGTGGTAAAATGTTATTCTGTCTTTCCAGTTCAAACATGCTGTGTACAAAAGGACCATGAAGCTATTTGCAGAACTGGAACTTAAGAGGAAAGAAAGAGAAACAAAGGAGATGCATGAAAGGTTAGTATTAATCACATACATAACAGATACTCAAATATGAACTGTTGTGGTTTAGTGCATCTGTCACCATTGCATCTCTAGACAAGACAAGACAATAACATTTATTGCGCTTTTCTCCTGGCGGACTCAAAGCGCCAGAGCTGCAGCCACTAGGACGCGCTCTATAGGCAGTAGCAGTGTTAGGGAGACTTGCCTAAGGTCCCCTACTGAATAGGTGCTGGCTTACTGAACAGGCAGAGCCGAGATTCGAACCCCGGTCTCCTGTGTCAGAGGCAGAGCCCTTAACCATTACACCAGCCAGCCACTCTAATTGCAGCCCAAGTGCTAGAGTTTCTGCCAATGGTAGCAGTTCCGCTAATGTTGTGTTCTTTGGAGGCCATTGAGCATATAATTAATCTGTGTCAGAACGGCAGTGTAAAAGCAAGCTCATCACATTTTCTCTCTATATTTGCATACCA